>NC_088226.1:37445157-37630157 GCF_036934945.1 Oncorhynchus masou masou | reverse complement strand
CATGTTGTCACTGGCATCTCTTTCTGTATTCTGAAAAGCAGAAAAATTATATTTATCTTACATTAACCTTAAACTAGTTGTCATAGACTGTACTGTCTGAGACATAAAAAAACTGTTATTAAAATAACAAACATTCAGTCAGGGTCACAATCATAATTTATTATCGATTCTAATTCTAATTACACTGCAGCAGCTAAATACAACATGACTGTTTTAAATGTATAAACTGTCACAGCTCTGTCCCTTAGTTCCCCATTGAGGCCTCTGAGTGTTCTGAACAGGACAATGATCATTCTTGTTGGTTGTTGTTTTCCCAGATGAGTCTCTCCCATCGCTCTTTCTCTCTAACCTTCAATCTATTTCTCCTCCTTTCCGCTCTCTTGTGCGTCATTAGACTGTTGCTTTTTCGCTTTCCTTTCTTCCGTTCTTCCTCATTCTCTGTCTAGCTGTCTCTTATTCCCTCTCTCTCCATTCCTCTTGTAGCTGTCCCTCACTCTGTGCCCCTCTCTCCCCTCCTGTGCCTCCCTGTCCCTCTCTTAGGTTGTGTTGGCAGACATGTCGATGCTATCCGTCAGTGAGGGGCAAGCCCAGTCAATGACCCTGGCAGTGTGTTTGTGTGTGTGTGTTTGTGTGTGATTGCATGTGCTTGGCTACGTGTGTGCGTGCGTGTGGCAGGCCCAGTCGATGACCCTGACAGTGTGCAGTTATCGTCCTAATTAAGATGCCACACTTGAGTTAAACCGGAGCATTAGGATTTGATGGGGAATTGATCAGTGTCAGAGGCGGGGCGGAGAGAGAGAGAGATGGAGGGAATGAGAGGGTGACAGAAAGGGTGGGGGAGGGGGAGGGAAAGGGAGTATGACTGACATATAGGAGAGGGGATGGAGATAGACACGAGAAAGAGGAAAAGGAAAGCAGGGCAGGGAGGTTGAAAAGCAGAGAGAAAGCGGGGACGAGAGACAGAGAGAGAGGGGTGGGGCTTCCTGTCTCTGCATTGATGATGTCTGAGTTAGAAGGTCAAAGGTTAAGATGATCCTTGAGTCCAGTTGATCACCTCACATCTCCACTCGATGAATTTAATGACTGGGTTACAGAGAGCTGTTTTGTGTGTGTGTGTGTGTGTGTGTGTGTGTGTGTGTGTGTGTGTGTGTGTGTGTGTGTGTGTGTGTGTGTGTGTGTGTGTGTGTGTGTGTGTGTGTGTGTGTGTGTGTGTGTGTGTGTGTGTGTGTGTGTATGCTCGTGTGTGTATTTGTATTTATTATGGATCCCCATTAGCTACTCTTCCCGGTGTCCATGTGCCATGGTTTGTTTTATCAGAACAGTTGTTGATTGTATACAGTTAAGACCGGTCTCGAGTAGGGCTGTTGTGGTGACCATATTATCGTCACACTGGCAGTCATGAGTCACGGCCCATTTAGTCACTGTAATTAGGCTTCTCCAAGCTCTGATACTGCTGATGGACATTAGTAGCCTACCAAATTTGCTAGCTACCTGTTACTCAGTACTCTATTGTCTCTCTAATCCCTCTGACATCAATGCAAATGTAATCTAAAATCTAATCAAACACGAATCATGAGAGCCAATGAGCTCATGTTGCACAACATTTCTATAGGCTTTGCAATGGCGTGACAAACAGAGTGATGTCCTCTTTTAAAAAGAGGAGGATCCCATCAGCTTTCTACAGACTAGGCTTACTATATTTATTTCTCAAATTTCCTAATATTAAGCACATTGCTTATCTTTGCAGCAGGAGTATAGACTACCTGGCTGGCATGAAAATGATCCACAGGAAAAGCTTCCTCCCTTTTCCCCTGCTTCGAGACACTTGCATAATAATGGTCCATTCTATATCAAAACACATACAGTGGGGCAAAAAAGTATTTAGTCAGCCACCAATTGTGCAATTTTCATCATAGGTACACTTCAACTATGACAGACAAAATGAGAAGAAAATAAATCCAGAAAATCACATTGTAGGATTTTTTATGAATTTATTTGCAAATTATGGTGGAAAATATGTATTTGTTCAATAACAAAAGTTTATATCAATACTTTGTTATATACCCTTTGTTGGCAATGACAGAGGTCAAACGTTTTCTGTAAGTCTTCACAAGGTTTTCACACACTGTTGCTGGTATTTTGGCCCACTCCTCCATGCAGATCTCCTCTAGAGCAGTGATGTTTTGGGGCTGTTGCTAGGCAACACAGACTTTCAACTCCCTCCAAAGATTTTCTATGGGGTTGAGATCTGGAGACAGGCTAGGCCACTCCAGGACCTTGAAATGCTTCTTACGAAGCCACTCCTTCGTTGCCCGGGCGGTGTGTTTGGGATCATTGTCATGCTGAAAGACCCAGCCATGTTTCATCTTCAATGCCCTTGCTGATGGAAGGAGGTTTTCACTCAAAATCTCATGATACATGGTTCCCATTCATTCTTTCCTTTACACGGATCAGTCGTCCTGATCCCTTTGCTGAAAAACAGCCCCAAAGCATAATGTTTCCACCCCCATGCTTCACAGTAGGTATAGTGTTCTTTGGATGCAACTCAGCATTCTTTGTCCTCCAAACACGACGAGTTGAGTTTTTACCAAAAAGTTATATTTTGGTTTCATCTGACCATATGACATTCTCCCAATCTTCTTCTGGATCATCCAAATGCTCTCCAGCAAACTTCAGACGGACCTGGACATGTACTGGCTTAAGCAGGAGGACACGTCTGGCACTGCAGGATTTGAGTCCCTGGCGGCGTAGTGTGTTACTGATGGTAGGCTTTGTTACTTTGGTCCCAGCTCTCTGCAGGCCATTCACTAGGTCCCCCGTGTGGTTCTGGGATTTTTGCTCACCGTTCTTGTGATCAATTTGACCCCACGGGGTGAGATCTTGCGTGGAGCCCCAGATCGAGGGAGATTATCAGTGGTCTTGTATGTCTTCCATTTCCTAATAATTGCTCCCACAGTTGATTTCTTCAAACCCAGCTGCTTACCTATTGCAGATTCATTCTTCCCAGCCTGGTGCAGGTCTACAATTTTGTTTCTGGTGTCCTTTGACAGCTCTTTGGTCTTGGCCATAGTGGAGTTTGGCGTGTGACTGTTTGAGGTTGTGGACATGTGTCTTTTATACTGATAACAAGTTCAAACAGGTGCCATTAATACAGGTAACGAGTGAAGGACAGAGGAGACTCTTAAAGAAGAAGTTACAGGTCTGTGAGAGCCAGAAATCTTGCTTGTTTTTAGGTGACCAAATACTTATTTTTCACCATAAATTGCAAATAAATTCATTAACAATCCTACAATGTGATTTTCTGGATTTTTTTTCTAATTGTGACGACCCTCCCACTCTGTCTGCCGTATTCTCTCTTTGTTCTTGTTTCCTTATTAGGATGCTGGTGGGCGGAGTTGGGAGGGTCGTCAGCTACATGGGAAACACCTGGGCCAGGCTAATGGCTTGCCATGGTCTGGTAGATGGTGGTATGCACACTACTCCGAAAATGGACGGTCCTACATGGCGTAACTCCAGGGGGGTTGAGCGGAGGCTCGATTCTATTTTTGTACCCAGGTCTTTGGGAAAGTTGTCTGGGCGGCTGTTGCCTGTTTTCTTTTCGGATCACGATGGGGTGCTCCTGCAGGTGGGGTCGCCAGTCTGCCTCTTTGGTAAGGGGTACTGGAAGCTAGATCGGGATGTGCTGGAGGAGCAGGTTTTTGTTGACGGGTTTTATGTTTTCTTTAGGAGGCTTGAGGGTCTCCGGTCCATGTGCGAGGGGGTGTTAGAGTGGTGGGAATTAGTTATGGTGAGGATTAGGGCTTTTATAATAGGGTATTGCAAGAGGAAAAAAAGGGAGGAGAGGAGGGAGGTGGATCGTATCCAAAGGTTAATTGAACTCGAATACAGGCAGGCAACCTCGGTGGGTCGTTTGACTGGGAAAGATCCTCAACCCTAAAGGCGCAGCTCAGGGAGTTGCAGGAGCGGTAGGCTCGAGCTTTCCTGGAGCGTGCGCATAGCGGCTTTCTAGAACATAATGAGACTTGTTCTGCTATGTTCTTTAAGTTGGTTAGGGCAAGACAGAGTAGGAAGGTAATGCATGGTGTTAGGGAAGAAAATGGTAGTATAGTTAGAGAACCAGAGGATATGGTCAGGGTGACAACTGATCATTTCCAAGGTTTATTTAATGAAAGTTAAATAGATGTAGAGCAGGGAAATGTGTTTTTAGAACACTTGTCCAGGCGGTTGCCGGAGGACATTAGAGAAGTGATGGAGGCCCAGATTTCACTAGAAGAGGTTGAGAGCGCTCTTAGGAGGATGGGAAAAGGGAAGGTGCCTGGGATGGATGGGCTGCCGGCTGAGTTTTATCTCAAGTTTTGGGGTATACTTGGACCAGTGGTCCTCAAAGTCTTGAAGGCCATCCTTGAGACGGGGGTCCCGGGGGGATCAATGGCTGTTGGTGTGCTGTCACTTTTATATAAGAAGGGGGAAGTAACTGACCTTGGCAACTGGCGGCCGTTGACCATGCTGTGTGTAGATTACAAGCTACTTGCAAAGGTTTTAGCAGACCGGTTACGCACAGCCCTTCCCTACGTCGTTCATGAGGATCAGACGTGCGGGGTAGAGGGCTGCTCTATTAGATGGAACCTACAGTTAATCAGGGACTCCATCACTTGGGTTGAAGATAGAGGACTGCCTTTTATGGTAGCAGCGCTAGATCAGGCGAAAGCCTTTGATCGCGTGAATAGATCCTTTTTATTCAGAGTGTTAGGTAGATTAGGATTTGGGGAGAAGTTTATAGGATAGATTCATACATTATATGTCGGAGCGGGGTGCCGAGTTAGTGTAAATAGTCACTTGGGTGACGTTTTTGACCTCTCGTCTGGGGTCAGGCAGGGGTGCCCACTCTCGGCTCTCCTCTTCGTTCTGTACATGGAGCCTCTGGAGGCTGCCATTAGGGCAGACACAGGGGTGGAAGGTCTGCTGATCCCTGGAATTGGTGGACTGCGTGTTAAGATGACGCAGTACGCCGACGACACTTCCTTGTTGTTGTGCAAGGACTCGTGCCTGACAAGGTCCCTTGCCATCTTTGGGGATTTCACTCGAGCGTCGGGAGCAGTTCTGAACCATGCAAATTCTTCCGTCAAGTTTTTCGGAAGATGGCGCGGTAGAACGGATGTGCCTGGGGGGTTATCTCTCTGTGAGGGGGCCCTGAGGATTCTCTGTGTCCATTTTGAGACCTCCGGCTCTGCGACGCTAAACTGGAACATGCGTATTGCAGTGGTACAGAGGAAGCTAGCAATGTGGAAAGCTAGGTATTTGTCTTTTATGGGCAAAGTCCTGGTCCTAAAGGTGGATGTGTTGCCGTCGCTTTTGTTTTTGGCATACATATACCCATTGCCGGCTTGTCTGAGAAGGCCTCTAGTGAAGCTTGTGTTTCAGTTTATGTGGAGTGGCAGGTATGAGTGGGTCGCCAGGGCACGCATGATCTGTCCCATCGGGGAGGGAGGTAGGGGGGTGCCACATTTCCCCCTCAAGCTGGACACAATTTTTGTTTCTTTCTTGTTAACGGAGCTTGCTCAGCCAGTGATACACCCGTCCGGTTACCTTCTGCGGGTATTTTTCTCGTATCAGGTGAGAAGCATAATGGTGTGGTCTAACACTGGTCCTCGGGCGGAACAGCTGCCGTGGCACTTAGGTCATGCGGCCAAGTGGCTGCGTGCGCACCCAGAGGTTGAAGTTGCCCGAGTAGGTTTAGATCATAGGCACCTGTACGAGGAGGTCAGAAAGGCAGAGAGTCCGGCGCCTGTAGTAGGCATCTCGGAAGTGGTCTGGGAAGGAGTGCAGGTGCGGGGTCTGGACAACAGGCTCAAGGACCTGAATTGGTTGAGCCTTCATAAGTGTTTGCCGGTACGTTCCATCTTGTACCGGTATAGTTTAGTGCAATCCCCCACCTGTCCAAGATCCTCTTGTGGCAGGGAGGAGACTGTGCGCCATGTCTTTTGGGACTGTGCCTTTGCCGGAGTAGTATGGGCTAGGGCACGGATGTTGTTAGGTTTGGTAAAGGGGGATTTTGTATTGACGTGGGCCAGGTTAGAGAGGGGTGTAGGGAGAGCGAGAGGGACGGATAGGGACAGGTTTCTGCTCTGGCTTCTCATAAGTCTCTTTAAACGGGGGCTGTGGGAAGCAAGGCTGAACATGGAGAAGACAGGGAGAGATTGGGGGTGGAAGGGATAGTGAGGAGAGTGGAAGGAGATTTGAGGGGGAGGATGAAGAGGGAGGAGAGGAAGTGGGGGCAGCATGCTGCTCGGAGAGGTGGAAGGGGGGTTTAGGGCTGGGTGTCATTTAGATTTGTAAGAGGATAGATTAGGGACGGGGAGATAGGGAAAGGTATTTTGTAGGGTGACGGGGAGGGAAGATGCTCCCCTGAGGTTTTTGTTTGGGGTTTATGTTTAGTTTAATTTAATTTAATTAGTTTAATTAAAAATACCATTATTTGTGTATGTATGTAAATTATGATTTGTAAAGAATGAATGGTATTGAAGATAATAAATTAATTTTTATTTAAAAAAAAATAGGCTGTAATAGGTTTCACGTTCCGTTTTGTTGTTTTGTATTTATTAGTTATTTCATGTATAGTTCCGTTGTTTGTTTCACTAATAAACATGAGTAACCAACACGCTGCATTTCGGTCCGACTTTCTTGCGACAAACGAAGAACGTCGTTACAAACGTCTTAAAATGAAGCACCTTAATCTGCGTTACAAGGGGTTTAGAGCCTAACTTGCATATGTACTATACGCAGCACAAGATTCATGTTTGGGTAAGAGCATCTTCATCATACAAATCCAGATTTATAATAAAAGCATTGCATGCATAATCACATTTGTGGTCAAAATGGTGTTTTCCCACTAATTGAACATTTACACTTATAGCCTGCTGTCATATGCACATTGCTGCACTTATAATGGGTAAAACATATCCTTATAATGTATCAACATTTTAAGCTAAAAGTGTGGATCTGTTTCGTCAGCCTCATTACGTAAAAAACTATTTTTGATGCTAGTGGTTGTATTAATTTGGGATATCGCATCACAACTGTCGCAGTCTGTTTGGAATATTTATTTCTCGCACAGAATATGTCAACTTTTGTACAATGGGGGATAGTAGATTGAAATAGGCTAGTGCTTTTGCTGTTCGTTAGGCCCACTCTTCTTGTAGGCTGATGAAAAGTAAATGTTCTTCCAATAGTGTCACGTTCTGACCATCGTTCGTGTGTGTTTTCCTTGTTTTAGTGTTGGTCAGGACGTGAGCTGGGTGGGCATTCTATGTTGTGTGTCTGGTTTGTCCATTTCTATGTTAGGCCTGATATGGTTCTCAATCAGAGGCAGGTGTTAGTCATTGTCTCTGATTGGGAACCATATTTAGGTAACCTGTTTTGTGTTGGGTTTTGTGGGTGATTGTTCCTGTCTTTGTGTTTGTGGCACCAGATAGGACTGGTTTGGTTTTTTGCACGTTCCTTGTTTTGTAGATTGTCGTACTTTCATCTTTATTAAAGATGCACAAAACTAACCACGCTGCATTTTGGTCCGCCTCTCTTTCCCCACAAGAAAACCATTACAAATAGCTTCAATATGCACCTCGGAATTGGTTAAAGGACGCACACATTTGCATTCCAAATGTGTTTGTCTTCACTTGTAGCCTGTGAGAAAGACCTGTTTATGTAAAAATTAGGGGTTCAACAAGGGTTCTTCAGAGGGGTTCTTCAGAGATCCTCAAAGTTATTTGAAAGAACCTTAAGGTTCTTGGCACTAAAAATGGCCCCCAAAAGGTTCTTACAAGAACCCCATAGGAGGCGGGGTTCATCGAGGAACTCCCTTAGTTGGTGGGGGTTCTTGCAGGTACCTAACTGCCCAACTGAAACATTGATATTTGAAAGGACAGCAGGTGCAGTCACTTAACTGAAACATGTAAAGATCTCCTCAATTTAAGGTATGGTTTGTACGATCTAAATGTATATTGTTTTATGATGATACCATCTATCTTTTTGAACAAAGTGGTAAGAATATGTAGGCTATAAGAATATGTTGAAGGCTAGCTGTATTGTGTGCAGATGACTGAACTGCTCACGTTTGTGTCTGTGTCTGCAGGTATACAGACGAGGATGCATACAAAGGTATGTCAATTGGTATTGGTATGTTATGCAGATCGCATTTACCAACATCCTCCCTTATCTCTTCAATGAATATGCCATAGGCCTCTACATTATGGAGAAGGTATGTGTATGAAAACTCTAATCAAAACCGGTTTTTTTTCATTCAAATTCACTACAAAAACCAAGGTACGAATTCTGTCGTGAGCGTGTTTTGTTAATCATCACAGACTTCACACTCCCTACACCTCTGTATATAACAGGAAACCTGTTCGATCACCATGCACTGCTAAATCATTGTGGCTGTGGATATGGAGAACATCAACACATTAACGTCAACACACCAGAGGATATACCCATTGGACTTGGGGCTCTGCTGGAAGTTCACTACACATTTAGATTTTTTTTATTCTGCTTTGCCACTAAAATCTAAATAAACACTCCGAAATAAAATATTGTGTTTAGTTATATTAATAATAATAATTGTATTATTGCGTGCAGTGGAGTGGGGTAGTTAAAAAAATGTACCCCAAAAAGTTATTCAAAAATTTCTTTGAGGAGACATTAAAAGTGGTTATTTGAAGAACTTATAGGGGTTCCCCCACAGTTTCAATTGGAAGAACCACTAAAGGATACTCTATGAATTTTTTTTTAGAGTGTGATGGAGAGCCTTGTGAGTGAGAAGTGCGGAGCAGGCAGCACTTAGGGAGAAGGGCTGCAAAAGGCATGGATTTTTTTAAGGTGCATTACGGCCACACTTATAGGAGTGCCTATTTCTTTGTTAACAGGCTCAACACTGAATAGCCGCATGTGCGCACTCCCTCAAATCGTTTGAAGAAAATATCCTTTCTACTTTGTTCAATTCTATTCTTCATACTATAAAATAATATAAAATAACACCACAGAATTCTAGGCAAATCTTGTCTGCTAAATGAACTAGTGTAGCCCACAGCCATATGGCATAGCCATGTCAGGACCTAACATAAGGACAACTCAGAGTATGCTATTCTGTTCTTCTGAAATAGACTACATTTTTTCATGTTATGTTTCTTTAGGCCTGTTTAAAATAAATAATGGATTTATTGTGAAGTTGTAGGCTATATTACATGGATGTATTAGATTTTTAAAATGTAGATGTTCCAAAGGTCTGCATCAGTGGTTTGTGTGGAAGCCAGGAGATGCTAAATGTGTTTAGGTTAATTAACGGTCAGTTACCGTGAGACCGACAGTTATTTGCATGACAATCACCGGCTGATGAAAGTGAGTGACTGCCACTGCCACAGCCCTAGTCTCGAGTACGACAACACTGGTTAAAACGGTAACTTAAATGCCTCACAAGTGGGGCAGCGGGCTAAGGCACTGCATCACAGTGCTTGTGGCATCACTACAGACCCGGGTTTGATCCCAGGCTGTCTCACAACCGGCCGTGACCTGGAGTCCCATAGGGCGGGGGGGGGGGGTGTTTGGCTGGGGGGGGCTTTACTTGGCTCATTGCGCTCTAGCAACACATTGGTGAACCTGGCTTCCGGGTTAAGCAGGCGGGTGGTCAGAAGCGTGGTTTGGCGGGTCATGTTTGGGAGGACGCATGACTCGACTGTTGCCTGAAGCAAGGATATGCATGTTATTGATACCATTCGAAAGGAAACATTTGAAGTTTGTGTAAATGTGAAAGGAATGTAAGATAATATAACACATTAGATCTGGTAAAAGAGAATACAAATAAAGAATATTTGAAATGCAAGAGAAATGCCATAATGTATTATTCCAGCCCAGGTGCAATTTAGATTTTGGCCACGAGATGACAGCAGTATACGTGCAAAGTTTTAGACTGATCCAATAAACCATTGCATTTCTGTTCAAAATTTGGTATCAAGACTGCCCAAATGTGCCTAATTTGTTTATTAATAACTTCTCAAGTTCAGAACTGTGCACTCTCCTCAAACAATAACATGGTATTCTTTCACTGTAATAGCTACTGTAAATTGGACAGTGCAGTTAGATTAACAAGAATTTAAGCTTTCTGCCAATGTCAGATATGTCTATGTCCTGGGAAATGTTTGTGTTACTTACAACCTCATGCTAATCGCATTAGCCTACATTAACTCAACCGTCAGGCAGGGGACCCACCGATCCTGAAGAAGTTTTAATTGTAGATGGCCCTGGCAGGGCTCTGGCGTTCCTGTTTGGACAGCTCGGTTACCTGGTCAATACCACCGTACATAGAGCCGCAACACGACCTATCAAGCACCCGTCATGCTATTGACCAACGACGACCTCTAATGCACTCAAACCAAACAGGACGTTTTAAACCTCTCAAATTTGGAACTGTTGTTTCTGGGTATTTTCTTTCATCCATAAGGGTTCATGTCAAAGCATTATCAATATGATATTGTCAATATGAAACAATATTCATGATTTACATACTAGATTAAATGGTTTTGGAGCCCAGCTCGGTAGATAGAAACGGGTCGGAGTGTAAACCAAAATAAATGCTCAAATATTGGAACATACCAAAGCTCAGACAGCCAGACTATCCTAACCTACCTCGTGACTGGGTTTGACAGCTGTAAGAGAAGTGGCGGCTGTCAACATAGATTTCCCCTCTTCTCCTCTGGCGTGCTCTTGATGTTTACCATATGTCTGTCCTGATGACCCTAATCTCTGAATGGGGAGCAAAGACACATGGAGAGGCTGTCACAAACCACCTGAGGCATGATGTCATTGACGTTGTCATAAATGTGTTTCAGTAAAACCACTCGGGACACTTTGGCATGGCGACATGAATGACACCTGACAAGTGGACGCCGAATGGTGTCTGACGGAGAAAGGACTTGAGAAGTGACACTAGAGAACTGTGGAGAGACCAAATGGAACGGTAGAGAACACAGTAGCGCTTGAGGTTAGAACCACAATATGGAGCCTGGAGTTGATGAAACCGAAAGAGGCTAAAGATTAGCCTACTTATCAGATAAACAGATTGATTGTAAATCCCTCTGGATAGTGACTAATGTAATGTGAAATGTAATAGATTATTGATATGGGATCAATGGAATGAAGCAAAGCTTATTCTTTCATAGTGGTGGTGTGACCCTTGTAATGTCATGTAGCTACCTACTGGATGAAAATCAAATGAAAATGCTCTCAATAACATTTAAATTGTTGAGCAAGGCATATACCAATCATTGATGGCCACTGATAATCATCATCATCAACATCATCCGTATAGGGATGTTCAAGGTTAGCACATGCTTAAACTATTCTCTGATATGTAAAACTATCAAAGGTAAAGGTTTGCAAAATAATGAATTTCCTTATTATTATCACGGTCCATATGCACCTGTCTCCAAACTCCATGATCTCCCTCTCTCTCTATCTCCCTCTCTCTCCCTCTGTCTCCCTCTGTCTCCCTCTCTCTCTCTCTCTCTCTCTTTTTCTTCCACCCCTCTCTCTCTCAAGGGGGTAGCAGAGCAGTGGTATCAATTAACCATCAATCTGTGCAGTGGGCCATTTCTCCTTGATTCAGCAGTCCACACCACCTCCATTATAGCCCATAATTTAATCTACACAACCAAATGACCCTCAGAGACAGAGGGAGAGGGTGACACCCCTTCCTCCACTCTATTTTCTTGACCTCCGTTTAACCATCTACATTAGCTGTCAGTTACTGTGTCTCTCCCTCTGCTCTGTTCTCTCTCAGGCCTTGCTAACCTCCACTTTTTCTTCCACTGACCCATGACAGTGATGTTATAGCTCCATGTACCTCTTGTATTGACTCTTTCTGTCTCCCACCTGTAAACTCTACTGACCCTCAAGATCAGCACCGGCAGACGATTATGGTTACAGCCGGTTAAAGCCAATTTATGCTTGCGGCGACCTCCGGAGGGTTGCTGAGGCCAAATACAGTTCTGTACCGCATCACCATGCGCCTCCCAAATTGTGTAACAATGTGGAGAGCTCCGTATAGCTCCACATTCACATGATGCATTGACGGTAGGTGGGGGCGGGAGGTCCTGTATAAAGACAAACTAACTTACTTGACAACTTCCTACACAACAGCTCTGCTCCACGAAGTGCAAGAAGTATGAATGCCCTAACCGAGTTTGGGAAACCCTATCTTACAGGACAGTTATGAGCAGGGGTCAGTGGCATGTATTCATGGATGCCAACGGAAGCTTGGCTTCCCCCAAAAAATGACGATGAAAAAAAGACAGAATAATGTATCGTTCTTCTCCTTGTATTTCATAATTTTCCTTCAATTCGCAAGATGCTGAATGTATCTCACTGGAGAAAGCATCCAAGTGAAATAAACAGCCACCTCTTTCTCAGTATGTGTAGCGATCTTATGCTGTCTGGTCATAAAGAGTATGACATTGTTGCCGCCTCTAGCATTGAATGCAAGGGAAGCCAGTGAGCATTTGTCTTTCTTGATAATATTTTTTTTAAAGCTAATCAGCGTTGAGCTAATCTGAGTGAGAGCAACTGTGAATGGTCCTGACGCACCTCAAAAAAACGTGTCATGGGAAGCCTGTTCGGATTTGGCTTCACACCGATCACATCACATCAAAAGGAGAACATAATTTAGATAAAATTGAATTCAATTCCCTCCCCAACAAACTCGACCCTCTCCATTTCGTCTAGTGCCCTGACTGATGCACGTACAACGCAATCGCCATTGCACTACACACTGCCCTTACCCACCTGGACAAAAATAATGCATATGTGAGGATGCTGTTCATTGACTATAGCAGCTCGGCCTTCAATACCATAGTGCCCTATAAGCTCATTAAAAAGCTCACGGCCCTGGGTCTGAAATCCTCCCTATGCAACTGGGTCCTCGACTTCCCGACGTGCCTCCCCCAGACGGTGAAGATATGCAACATTACCTCCCCACACTAATCCTCAACATGGGGGAAAATCTGAATCCTGACAACGTGGTTGTGTATGAACGGTCAAATCTGATTTATTTGCCTTCAAGTGATTTTTAGACCGTTATTTGGCATATCTTGTTGCTTGCTAGCTACTCTGTTGACAGTTTGACAAGAAGCTAACTGGCTTGTTAATTGCTAACTAGTTTGTTAGTCGTTCACAAACAAATTAGTGAGTGTGCTAGAAAGCTAAACAGCTACCTAGCTAGCTAGTTGACTGTGGTGGCTAGCTAAAAATGACTTGTTTTGAAAGTTAGATCATCTTGTCCTTTGAGGCTTGATTGGGAACATTCAAAACAACTGGGAAACATCCATGCCAGGCATTGTTGTCTCCTTAACTTGCTACATAACTTCTACATGATAGGAAGCATGAGCACCAACACCAATCATCCTAAACCACTGATAACACACCTGGCATTACTATGACAACTTGCGTAGCCATGTCAGCAAAGGACTGCTTTCTGAACACACACAAATAGGATTTTGTCACTTGTAACTTGATGTTCATATAGTCAGTATTTCAAAACAGATTTGGAAAAAAACTGATTTGAGCAGTATTAAGGCCTGCACTGTGAACAAAACTTTAGAGGTTTCATAATGCTAGTACCTAAACCAAAGTACATCATTTTAAGATTGTTCTATACATCCGTTGCGGTCTCTATAAGCTTCAATATGAGGTGCTAAACCTATCATGAAGGTACATCCTTGAAGCTGTGTGGGCTAGTATACTGTAGTCAAAATGTTTGCCTTGGGATAAGTAGAGCCAATGGCCATTGGATAAGTTGAGAGAAAGATCCTACACAGTCATGGTGGGTGAGAAAAAAAGGAAGAGATGAAGAGGAGAGATGGAGGGGGAGGCTGAAGGACGAGAGGAAGAGAAAGAGTGTCCAGTCAGCTTTGGGTGTGTGTGATGATGATGATGGCTAATCTCTCACATGACACCAGCAGGTTGAGCATCTCTCTCTCTCTCTCTCTCTCTCGGTCTCGACAAAGCATGGGTCCATCATGGCTCCAACATAGCTGTGTCATGTGTTACAGCTAAGCCGCATGTCATGTAAGTGTGAGACCATTGTTGACCTTTGTCACATGTCTCTTCATCCACTCAAGAGCCATCACTCTCCACAACTATCGAGCGTGTCTGTCTGAATCACTTACTCTGTGTGTGTGGCAAACAAACAAGCGAAATGTCAGTATATATACGAAGTGGAGTCGCAATTCAACGGCTCAGATATGAGATGTAAGTAGTAGGGTTTACAGACAAGCACGGACAACAAAAGGAAAACCAGCCACGTCACGGACACCAACATCTTGCTTCCAGACAAACTAAACACCTTCTATGTCAGCTTTGAGGATAATACAGTGCCACCGACGCGGCCCGCTAACAAGGGCTTTGGGCTCTCCTTCTCTGCGGCCGATGTAAGATATTTAAACATAAACCCCCGCATCACCATGCACCTCCCAAATTGTGTAACAATGTGGAAAGCTCCGTATAGCTCCACATTGACATGATGTATTGACGGTAGGTGGGGGTGGGAGGTCCTGTATAAAGACAAACTAACTTACTTGACAACTTCCTACACAACAGCTCTGCTCCACGAAGTGCAAGAAGTATGAATGCCCTAACTGAGTTTGGGAAACCCTATCTTACAGGACAGTTATGAGCAGGGGTCAGTGGCATGTATTCATGGATGCCAAGGGAAGCCAGGCTTCCCCAAAAAAATTACCAAGAAAAAAAGACAAAATAATGTATCGTTCTTCGCCTTGTATTTCATAATTTTCCTTCAATTTGCAAGAGGCTGAATGATTCTCACTAGAGAAAGCATCCGAGTGAATGAAACAGCCACCTCTTTCTCAGTATGTGTATGCGATCTTATGCTGTCTGGTCATAAAGAGTATGACATCGTTGCCACCTCTAGCATTGAATGCAAGGGAAGCCAGTGAGCATTTGTCTTTCTTGATAATGTATATTTTTTAAAGCTAATCGGCGTTGAGCTAATCTGAGTGAGCGCAACTGTGAATGGTCCTGACGCACCCAAAAAAAAACGTGTCATGGGAAGCCTGTTTGGATTTGGCTTCACACCAATCACATCACATCAAAAGGAGAACATCATTTAGATTAAAAAATGTCATTGTTGCATCTCGTTGTGTTGTTGTACTCCGGTGGCTAGCTTGTTAGCTAAAATCATCCCTACCTGTATTGGCCATGTAAGACATTTAAACATAGACCCTCGCAAGGCTGCCGGCCCAGATGGCATCCCTAGCCGCGTTGTGCAGACCAGCTGGCTGGTGTGTTTACGGACATATTCGATCTCTCCCTATCCCAGTCTGCTGTCCCCACATGCTTCAAGTTGGCCACCATTGTTCCTGTACCCAACAGGGCAAAGGTAACTGAACTAAATGACTATCGCCCGTAGCACTCACTACATGTCATCATGAAGTGCTTTGAGAGACTAGTCAAGGATCATATCACCTCCACCTTACCTGTCACCCACTTCAATTTGCTTACCGCCCCAACAGGTCCACTGACGATGCTATCGTCATCACACTGCAGTACCTATGTAAGATTGCTATTCATTGGCTACAGCTCAGCATTCAACACCATAATACCCTCCAAGCGTATTATTGAGCTTGAGGCCCTGGGTCTCAACCCCACCCTGTGCAATTGGGTCCTAGACTTTCTGACAGGTTGTGAAGGTAGGAAACAACATCTCCACTTCGCTGATCCTCAACACAATGGTGCGTGCTTAGCCCCTTCTGTACTCCTTATTCACCCATGACTGCATGGCCATGCACGCCTCCAACTCAATCATCAAGTTTGCAGACGACACAACAGTAGTAGGCTTGATTTCCAACAACGATGAGACAGCCTACAGGGAGGAGGTGAGGGCACGCAGAGTGTGGTGTCAGGAAAATAACCTCTCACTCAACGTCAACAAATCAAAGGAGATGATCAGAAAACAGCAGAGGGAGCACCCCCCCCCCCCTATCCACATCAATGGGACAGCAGTGGAGAAGGTGGAAAGTTTTAAGTTCCTCGGCATACACATCACTGACAAACTGAAATGGTCCACCCACACAGACAGTGTGGTGAAGAAGGCGCAACAGCGGCTCTTCAACCTCAGGAAGCTGAAGAAATTTGGGCTGTCACCTAAATCCCTCACACACTTTTACAGATGCACAATTGAGAGCATTTTGTCGGGCTGTATCACCGCCTGGTATGGCAACTGCACCGCCCACAACCACAAGGCTCTCCAGAGGGTGGTGCGGTCTGCACAACGCATCACCGGGGGCAAACTACCTGCCCTGCAGGACACCTACATCACCCGATGTCACAGGAAGGCCAAAAAGATCATCAAGGACAACAACCACCCGAGCCACTGCCTGTTCACTCTACTACCATCCAAAAGGCGAGGTCAGTACAGGTGAATCAAAGCTGGGACCGAGAGACTGAAAAACAGCTTCTATGTCTAGGCCATCCGACTGTTAAACAGCCATCACTAATACAGAGAGGCTGCTGCCTACATACAGACTTGAAATCATTGACCACTTTAATAAATGGATTACTAGTCACTTTAATAATGCTACTTTAATAATATATTGCATTACTTATCTCATATGTAAACTCAGCAAAAAAAGAAAAGTCCTCTCACTGTCAACTGCGTTTATTTTCAGCAAACTTAACATGTGTAAATATTTGTATTAACATAACTAGATACAACAGCTGAGACATAAACTGAACAAGTTCCACAGACATGTGACTATCAGAAGTAGAATAATGGGTCCCTGAACAAAGGGGGTGGGGGTCAAAATCAAATGTAACAGTCATTATCCGGTATGGCCACCAGCTGCATTAAGTACTGCAGTGCATCTCCTCCTCGTGGACTGCACCAGATTTGCCAGTTCTTGCTGTGAGATGTTACCCCACTCTTCCACCAAGGAACCTGCAAGTTCCCGGACGTTTCTGGGGGGAATGGCCCAAGCCCTCACCCTCCAATCCAACAGGCCTCAGACGTGCTCAATGGGATTGAGATCTGGGCTCCTCGCTGGCCATGGCAGAACACTGACATTCCTGTCTTGCAGGAAATCATGCACAGAACGAGCAGTATAGCTGGTGGCATTGTCATGCTGGAGGGTCATGTCAGGATGAGCAAACAGGAAGGGTACCACATGAGGGAGGAGGGTGTCTTCCCTGTAACACACAGCGTTGAGATTGCCTGTAATGACAAGGAGCTCAGTCCGATGATGCTGTGACACACCGCCCCAGACCATGATGGACCCTCCACCTCCAAATCGATCCCGCTCCAGAGTACAGGCCTCAGTTTAACGTTCATTCCTTCGGTGAATAATGTGAATCTGACCATCACCCCTGGTTTCTTTTTTTGCTGAGTTTATATACTGTATTTTATACCATCTATTACATCTTGCATATGCCGCTCTTTCATTGCTCATCCAAATATGTATATGTACTGTATATATTTATATTCCGTTCCTTTACTTAGATTTGTGTGTACTAGGTAGTTGTTGTGGAATTGTTAGATTACATGTTAGATATTGCTGCACTGTCAGAATTAGAAGCACAAACATTTCGCTACACTTGCAATAACATCTGCTAACCATGTGTATGTGACCAATAAATATTGATTTGGATTGATTTGTGTGTCCATAACTGCTACTACAGTAGAATATGGCTGGCTGCCCGGAAGTAGAGGAGTTAAAAGCATGACCAAAGAAGTGTACTGTACCTCTCCACCATATTCCCTTCATGTCAAACTGGGAGACGCATACCTTTAAACAACAGTAATCCAAATGGAACGTTTGAGTGTAACACTTTGAGAAAGTTGGAAGAGCTCCCTGTCTCGTGTGTGCTTGTGTGTGTGTGTGTGTGTGTGTGTGTGTGTGTGTGTGTGTGTGTGTGTGTGTGTGTGTGTGTGTGTGTGTGTGTGTGTGTGTGTGTGTGTGTGTGTGTGTGTGTGTGTGTGTGTGTGTGGCTTCAAAATGATCAGGTATGACGGCTGGCCAGCCATAGTACCATCAGCCTGTTACCGTGACAATTGGAGGTGATCCCTGTCCCCTCTTAGTGTCAGGCCGATTGACAGCCATCTCTTGGCAACAGCCAGAGTGGACAGAGTGTGTGTGCACACGTGTGTGTGTGTGTGTGTGTGTGTGTGTGTGTGTGTGTGTGTGTGTGTGTGTGTGTGTGTGTGTGTGTGTGTGTGTGTGTGTGTGTGTGTGTGTGTGTGTGTGTGTGTGTGTGCGTGCGTGCGTGCATGCATGCATGCGTCTCAGTTGCAGGACTGTAGTAGGGGTCGACAGGCAGCCAGGTTACCCGCTATACAACTCCGTTTTCAACGTCCATCCACGTGGAAACCAGCCATTAGGGGCAACATTGGGAGCTGTTCCTTTCAACTAGGTTTCAGGTTGACTAGGGTGTTGTGAATGGGCATAAGCATCTGTCTCTGATTCCAATGGCTGCATGTTCAAATCCAGCGATAGACATTATTTTATATATTTTTGTTTTAAGCCTATCCCAAACCTTAACCCTTACCTCAACCATTCATTTGAGAAACATGGATGAACATCTAATTCTGACGTGAGACTGTGAGAGCTAGTTGCAACAGGTCACAGTGAGTAGACTGATCTGAAGGGACGGCCATTCAGCTGGCCGCACACACACACACACACACACACACACACACACACACACACACACACACAGACACACAGACACACACACACACACACACACACACACACACACACACACACACACACACACACACACACACACACACACACACACACACACACACACACACACACACACACACACACACACACACACACACACACAGTCAAGCAGGCAAGTGTCTGTCTGTCAGGCAGGAAGGAGAGGATGTGGGGAGGGAGGACGGGCCGGACTGCCAGTCCAATTCCTGTGTCTGAGGAAGAGCATTAAAACCACGACAATGTCACAGCCTATCACCTTCACTACTGTCACCTGACAGAGAGAGGAAAGAGAGAGAGAGAGAGATGGAGAACCCTTACCTTACCCTTTACACTGCCACTGTCCTCTCCTCTCTTCCTTTTTGTCTTCCTATTTACACTTCTCCCCTCCTCCGTTTTCCTCTGCTTTCCTCTCCTCCTGTCCTCCTTCAATCCTCTCCCCCTCCTCTCCTCTTCTCCCTCTGTCCATGCCAGCTCATTGATCTCTGTCAGTATTGAATGTCAAGACCCGTTTAAACCTGGTTCTAACATGCATCCATTGTCCTGATCTTGTCCACATTCTAATTGTGCCTACATTTCCAGAGAGGTGTAAACGATTAAAAGACGCATTGCAGTCTGATAGTGATCGGATCTTCCTGACCACATCCGGAGGTAGTTAGGCATGCATTATGTCAACTGGAGTAGCGGGGGGACACGAGCTCTGGGGGCCCATGCACCCACATCTCACATATGGCTAAATTGTATTACTTTTTCTGTATGAAAAATTTTGACAGTAAACCCTGCTTTTTAAACTCTGACTTTGCGGTGAGTCCAGAGAAACTGTGCTATGCCAGTGATTGTTTCTGGATATCTTTCAAATATTTGTGTAGACATATTTCTGAAAATGTGGGCACAATCCGAATTCAAACAAGATCAAGACAAAGGACGCATGTTAGCACCAGATATAAACAAGGCTTCAGAGACACGTTCAATGATGCTTTTCACTTCCCATTAATAATTCACACTGGCTGAATCATCAATAATAATTCTCACAGAGCAATCATTCAGCTTTACCACTACTCTGTCCCCCCTCTCTCTCTCTCTCTCTCTCTCTCTCTCTCTCTCTCTCTCTCTCTATCTCTCTCATCTTCCTGCCACATGCCCTTGTTAGATTCTCATTTTATTTATTCTTCTTCTTTTTGTCTTTCCTCCTTTTACATCTTCTATTTTTCCACTCCTCACCTCAACCAAATTCATATCCTGTCCAATCTGAACCAGAAGCATCAGTAGCACCAAGTACTACATGTTATTTTCAATCACAGTATGGACCTTGATCATTTCTTGTATTGTGGCATTCTTCCTGTGAGGATTGGAGACAGTAGACTCCACGGACAAAATTAAGGTTCTGTACGTTTTGTAATGGCAATCCCAAAAAAATTTCCATGATCTTTTCTCTTTGAGATCATAACTCAAGCCTTGTCGATTTCTCTTTAAAAAAAAATCTTTAAAAAAAATGAATGAGCTCATTGTCACTGTTCAGCTCAAAGTTCAATACATCTTTACCCTAATAGACATGATAGAGAGGAAGATGAGGAAGATAGCGATCGAGCGACAGAGCTGCTCTTAATGTAAATGTAAAACTCTCCAGTGGGTCCATGCCAAGTGTAAGTGGTTGAGTGATATTGGCAAAGGGAGAGAAGAGTGGATGGAGAGAGGGAGGGAGAGAAAGCGTCAGATTTAGGCATTTTCCTTAATGCTGCTAAAAGCTTATTGATATTTAGATTTTTGTTCTGTGACGGCAGGTGCTGAGGCAGCTCCTTTTCACCTCTGTCTTTTATGGGTGAATAATGTGGATCTCATCCCATCCTGTCCGCACTCGGAAATCCGTCCGGATAACTGTCCCATGGGAATGCCTTCCGTAGTAATATGTAGTCTGTATGTGAGCTGAGAGCGATTCAAGCTGGATCATTTTGGGTCCGTCAGTTTGAAATCTCACAATACTTTTAGTCTCTCGTGGACAGATTCTCGTGCAGATGGGAAACGGTTTCCACTAGATTCCACAGCCACAAAGTCAAAATAGTCTGTATCGTAAAAATTCAGTCAAGGCAGCAGTCTTTCTCCTCGTGAAAAATGTCTGTGAGGAATCAGAATAAGAGATCCAGTGTGAACTGTGAAAGATGCCTGAGAGTGCTGGCTGAGATGTTATAGACAGCTGTGAAGGAATGGTTTCACCCTCATAAAGGCACTGGTCTGTCCCTCTCACTTAGTGGACAGAGTCTAATTACTGTACAAATTTCTACCAGAGAACTTTAACCCATCTTTAAAAAAAAAAAAAGCCAGACCACACAATATAACCTATACAGCCCTCTGATATTATAACTAGATTCATAATAAATATATCATATAGGATAATATAATTGAACATAAGAGTATAATGCAGCGTTGGCTGTAACTTTTTGTAATGTTCTGTAATGTTGTGTCACCTACCTCCGCTCCTGCTCCCTTTTGACCCTGAGGTAATTGATGGCCAGTTCAGACATCTCATTTCAATTCAATGCAAGGCGCTTTATTGGCATGGGAAACATATGTTAACACTGCCAAAGCAAGTGAAGTAGATAATATACAAAGTCAAATAAACAATAAAAATCCCTCCCTCCCTCACTCCCTCACTCTTACGACAGACTAGCTGAGAGCTCTATCTCTGTACAGTAAATAAATATTAGGACCCCTGCATCTCATTAACCACAGGAAGCTAATCAGCGCAGACCTACTCTCCTTCTCTCCTTCTCTCCACTGCCTCGCCTCCCTCTCTCCCTCCTCCTCTCCTCCTCTCCACTGCCTCGCCTCCCTCTCTCCCTCCTCCTCTCCTTCTCTCCACTGCCTCGCCTCCCTCCCCTCCTCCCTCTCTCCCTCCTCCTCTCCTCTCTCCACTGCCTCGCCTCCCTCCCCTCCTCCCTCTCTCCCTCCTCCTCTCCTTCTCTCCACTGCCTCGCCTCCCTCCCCTCCTCCCTCCTCCTCTCCTCCTCTCTCCTCTCTCCACTGCCTCGCCTCCCCCCCTCCCCTCCCTCCTCCCTCCTCCTCTCTCCTCTCTCCACTGCCTCGCCTCACTCCCCCTCCTCCCTCCTCCTCTCCTTCTCTCCACTGCCTCGCCTCCCTCTCCTCCTCCCTCTCTCCCTCCTCCTCTCCTCTCTCCACTGCCTCGCCTCCCTCTCCTCCTCCCTCTCTCCCTCCTCCTCTCCTCTCTCCACTGCCTCGCCTCCCTCTCCTCCTCCCTCCTCCTCTCCTCCTCCCTCTCTCCCTCCTCCTCTCCTTCTCTCCACTGCCTCGCCTCCCTCTCCTCTTCCCTCTCTCCCTCCTCCTCTCCTCTCTCCACTGCCTCGCCTCCCTCCCCTCTCTCCCTCCTCCTCTCCTCTCTCCACTGCCTCGCCTCCCCCCCCCTCTCTCCCTCTCTCCCTCCTCCTCTCCTTCTCTCCACTGCCTCGCCTCCCTCTCCACCTCCCTCTCTCCCTCCTCCTCTCCTCTCTCCACTGCCTCGCCTCCCTCCCCTCCTCCCTCTCTCCCTCCTCCTCTCCTTCTCTCCACTGCCTCGCCTCCCCCCTCTCTCCCTCCTCCTCTCCTCTCCTTCTCTCCACTGCCTCGCCTCCCTCTCCTCCCTCCCTCTCTCCCTCCTCCCTCTCCTCTCTCCACTGCCTCGCCTCCCTCCCCTCCTCCCTCTCTCCCTCCTCCTCTCCTTCTCTCCACTGCCTCGCCTCCCTCCCCTATCTCCCTCCTCCTCTCCTTCTCTCCACTGCCTCGCCTCCCTCCCCTCCTCCCTCTCTCCCTCCTCCTCTCCTCTCTCCACTGCCTCGCCTCCCTCCCCTCCTCCCTCTCTCCCTCCTCCTCTCCTCTCTCCACTGCCTCGCCTCCCTCCCCTCTCTCCCTCTCTCCCTCCTCCTCTCCTCTCTCCACTGCCTCGCCTCCCTCCCCTCTCTCCCTCTCTCCCTCCTCCTCTCCTCTCTCCACTGCCTCGCCTCCCTCCCCTCCTCCCTCTCTCCCTCCTCCTCTCCTCCCCATCTCCTTCTTTTCTCCTCCTCCTCTCCTCCCCCTATCTTCCTCCCCTCGCTCCCATCCCATGGTAGCTTTAATTGAAGCTGCTCGCTAACAAACCGCTCAGGGATCAATCGCTGTTTTCCCAATATCTCCCCAGAGGCTCTACGGAATATCAGGAAGTACGTACGGCAACCTCCGTTTTCACATTGATTTGCAATGATTTACTATAGACAATATATAATGGTGTCGTAACAGAGCACTTAAAAAGAAAAAAGGATTCCTCCAAATGCCCCAGTATTGCTGAGGTGACAGAGAGACGTGGAGTTAATGTCCAATAGACTAGTGTGGAGACAACCATCTTCCTCTCACTGGTAAAGGGCATAATCAGGGCAAATGTTTTTTTCCTGTGCGAAGTCTTACAGTGTCACAGAGTTAGTTTGAACAATATTTAACTATGAGCCTTTAATATCAAAGATACACAATTCATTATCATAGAAGAAAACAGACAATGGAAGATTAGTTTGATTTGAGATGAGTTAAGAGGAAATGGTTTGTGACGATGCTTTCACGCTGATTTGCACATTTTAAAAAGCTTTATCTGAAACCACCTAAAGCACAGTGAAAGGGGTTGTGTTTAATCCGCTCTGTTTAAACTGAAATACAATACATCTGTCTTTGTTTCAACGATATATGTTTTTATACAGAATTCAAATCTATTGTCACTTGTCATACACTTTCAAAATCTAGATTAACCTTTGGGCTATGTAGAGATTGTTGCTTGTACTACAGTAGTAGTTCTCTGCTTCTGGGTGGCTGACTACCGGGTGAACTCAGCTGTGAGGGTCAAGCAGAGGTTATAGCCAGGTGCTTTCCACGGTCCTGATCATTGACCTCTCGACGTCTCTGGTGGTGTCCATGATACTATTCCCTCTAGTTCAGGGGTAGGCAAACTTTTTGGCTCGAGAGCCACATTGGGATTTTAAAATGCAACGGAGACCTGCTTTATTTGGGGGACCAATTATTTGTTCAAATCAATTTGTGGGGGCCTCCCAAGGGGTGCAGCGGTCTACGGCACTGCATAGCAGTGCTTTAGGCATCACTACAGACCCGGGTTCGATCCCAGGCTGTGTCACAGCTTGCCGTGACTGGGCGCACAATTGTCCCAGCTTCGTTCGGGTTAGGAGAGGGTTTGGCAGGCCGAGATTTCTTTGTCCCATCGCGCTGTAGCGACTCCTGTGGCTGCCCGGGCGCAATATGCGCTGACATGGTAGCCAGGTGTACAGTGTTTCCTCCGACACGTTGGTGCAGCTGGCTTCAGGGTTAAGCGGGCATTGTGTCAAGAAGTAGTGCGGCTTGGCTGGGTCATGTTTTGGAGGACGCACAACTCTCGACCTTTGCCTCTCCTGAGTCCGTACGGGAGTTTCAGCAATGGGACAAGACTGTAACTACCAATTGGATACCATAAAATTAGGGAGAAAAAAGGTTTTAAAAAATATATATATTATTTTTTACTTTTTTTAATGTCTTGTGGGTCAGATTCAAGTGCCTGGCTCTGTACTTTGCTCTAGTTCTCTGGTAGTGCTGAACGGACAGCAACATTCTCCCTTCCACGGTCTGTCCCTCTTCTACACCAGCTCTAAGGCTTACTGACTGTTACTGCTTCAGTACTATGTTACCAATCTTTATTATTATTATTATTATTATTTATTATTATTATTTACCTTTCTACCCAGGTTGACTGACTGATTAGACTCTAAACATAGGTGATTCTTCACAGACATTTTTCACTACGAGAAAGACTTCTGTACTTACTGAATTTTAATGAAACAGACTATTTTGACTTTGTGGCTGTGGAATCTAGTGGAAACCATTTATCATCTGCACGAGAATCTGTCCACGAGAGATTAAAAGTACTGGAAATTAAATATTTTCCAAACACAGTCAAATGAAGTTAACTTATTGATTAGAGCAGAGGTGTACTACCCTCGTGCCCTTGTTTTTCTGTATACTTTAGGCACTAAGACTGTAGATATTCAAATGCATCAAGCTGTTGTACAAGTCAGAATACACTTTAATGATTGACTACTATGTCGCTCCTTTATTGAAAGCAGTCGTTAACCAAGCAACATTGTTCATGTCATGATAAACTGAAAAAATTGTTAAGGATGAAACTGGTAAGGTTCAGCAACAGATTTGTAATCACAGTTTGGTGCTGTATGAATACTCTAGCATAAATGTTCAGTAGTCGAGTTATTGTTTAGTTCCCTTTGAAGATGCTGCATTCTTAGCTATCCCTGACTTCACCCCGTCAGTGTTGTTAGTAGGGCCTGCCATATTTCCATGACCCCTGGATTATCGATCTGCCCCGCCTCCCCTCGCCCTCCAGACAGTGGCATAGCATATCTTGCCAGAGACTCACTGAAGCCCACAGGTAAGGGATATTCAACACCTAACCTAAGAGGACACACTCACCTGTGTGTCTTTGTGTGTATGGGTGGGCTATGTGTCTTCATGTGTGTATTCAATGTACCCTTGCCCTATACTTGTAACATATTTGATACCATGTGAAGGAGGATAAGAATTAAGTGTATGTGCATGATTTTAGATTAGTGTGTGTTAATGGATGTGCATGACATTTCTGTGTGTGTGTGTGTATACCGTATGAGGGGGGGGGGGACTGTAATGGATATCTAACAGAACAGCATGGGCTCACCTGAGGAGGCTGGTGCTGCCTTTCACTTCCTGTCTTTATTGACAGACAGCTGTTTCCTGTTCCAGGTGGAAGTGGCCAATCAGCATACAGCAGGCCACCCAGTCAGGGTGAAACCAGAGAGAGGGTTTGCTCTGCCACGCACGGGTTGTGTCGGCACAAAATCAGCCTCTGGATAAATTATGAATGAGAGCAGTGATGGAGGGGATAGGGGGAGGAGGACAAGAGGTAGGGAGAGAGGGAATGGGAGGGGGAGAGAGAGAGAGAGAGAGAGAGAGAGTGAAGGGGAGAGAGAGAGCGAGACAGAGGGAGAAAAGTAAGAAGTGATTAGGATTGCGACGGCGACCGTATTACCGCCACACCAGTGGTCGCGAGTCATGACCGCAGTCAAATTCCACTTGACCATTTAGTCGTGGTAACTAGGCTTCTCCAAAACTGCGTTCTGATGCCACTGCTGGTCATTAGTAGCCCTACCAAACTTGCTAACTGCCAGTCGCTAATGGCCTGGTACTCAGTGCTCTATTGTCACTCTGACATCAATGCAAATAAATAAAAAATGAAATCAAACACTTCGTGAGATCCCAGGAGCTCATGTTGCGCAACGTTTCTATAGGCTATAACATATTCTTTTTACCGTGCTTCTATTCCGACAGGTGCATGATAATGGTCCATTCTAAATCAAAAGTAATTTCAAACATATAGTATATTATTTTATATTTGTAAAGTCCAGATTTAATTAAGATTAGTTTGATGGGTGACAATATTATCACTTGTGAATGATGCCCAGCGTGTGCAGTCTAAGGCAAGAAACAGCACATGCCTTTTGCTAATCAAACTTTTCGAATCATAGTCGAACACATCATGTAGCCTAGCCCAATGGATCCCAACCAGGCTCGTGGTCAAGGAAGACAGAAGGGTCAGGCAGGCGGGTACAAAGTCCAGCAACGGGCAAGGGTCAAAACCGGGAGGAATAGAAAAAGGAGAATGCAAAAAGCAGGAGAACGGGAAAAACGCTGGTTGACTTGGAAACATACAAGACGAACTGGCACAGACAGAGACAGGAAACACAGGGATAAATACACTGGGGAAAATAAATGACGGCTGGAGGGGGTGGAGACAATCACAAGGACAGGTGAAACAGATCAGGGTGTGTCACTAGGACTCCTGGGGGCACTTGTCCTATCCACAGGGGGTACTTGAGAAGACTCACGAGGCCATAGGCTTCCTGGTAAAATGCACATGAGGGGGTACTTCAGGGGTACTCCGGGCAGAGCAAAATTCAGTTAGTGGTACAGTAACTGAAAAGGGTTGGGAACCACTGGCCTATCAGACAGGCCTATATGTTTTATTACAGTTTGTATCACAACTAGTGTGGCCAAATAACTCAACGCAGACTATAGCCTAGGCCTAGGACCCACGGAATGCGGTTGGAGAGCACAGAGCCTACAGAGCCTAGTAAACACGTGTTCTTATAAGCCCAGTCATAGTGCAATCGCATTTGAAAACAGTGTGTTGTTTTGCTGCTAATGATTCTCTGTGGCTAAATCATGCTTAGTGGCCTATTTTGAAAACAGTTGTATGAAAGGCATGACCTCGGCTCTGTTTGTTGCACCGGCTGCACACACTTCATCAGTCTCTTATTCACAATTTGACAAGCACTTGATGACATTCTCACCCATCAGACAATTCCTAATTGAATCTGGTCTTTACATATAGCCTACTAATATGTGTGGAATTCTTTATTATTTAGAATGGCCCACAAATAAAACATGCCATCCATAGCCTACACTCAAATAGCGAATGGAGGTTATGTGCGGTTAGGTTGTTAATGTGCAAACATAGGTGGCATGTCCATAAGGCTAGGGGAAGCTAAGCTTTCCCGAAAGTATATTGAATTAAATTGCAAAAATCATATACCCTAATTAGCCTACCCCTATCCATACAGAAATAAATGAAATAATTAAAATGATCATTCGTCGCATCATGCAGCCTTAGAATGTATTTAAAATCTAAACATACAGTGTATCCTAACATTTGTATCACAATGAAAGTTGTATAAATAAGTGGTTTATTAATAGACACTCAAAACAGAACAGCCACATGTGCTCACTCCCTCGGAAATAGTTTGGGGAAAATATCCTTTCTATTTTATTCAGCTATGTTCAATTGTATTCTTCATAGAAGAACCCCATGTTCTTCAAAGAACACAGCCAAAAGGGTCACTCAGTTAGTTTATTACTGATGCTGGGTTATTGAGCTATGATCTCCTGGGTAAAAACAGCAGACCGGAGGTGTGGCTTAGTAGGGCATGACTTTCAGAGTTATTTTTGGCCACCTGTGACAGTAAATGTCATTCTGGTTCATCTGGTTCATCTGTATGTTGAGCACTAATGCTTTTGCAGATATTGTGAGTCTTACCCAAGACTCTCCTCAAGTGCCTATGCATGTCCCAATGTTGGGAGAGTTACCACTTTGCTGTCAAAACAGTCGAAATAATTTTCTCATTAAATTTGATGATATTTGAAGGAAACAAGATCAAAGTATGATGACCAAAGTATGAAAAATGACTTTTGCTTCTACATTGATTGTCACGCCCTGGTCGAAATATATTAAGTTTATTCTTCATTTATTTGGTCAGGCCAGGTTGTGACTTGGGTTTTTGTGGTGTGTTTTTGTCTTGGGGTTTTGTGGGATGTCTAGCGTTAGTCTATGGCTGCCTGAGGCGGTTCTCAATCAGAGTCAGGTGATTATCGTTGTCTCTGATTGGGAACCATATTTAGGCAGCCATATTCTTTGTGTGTTTCGTGGGTGATTGTCCTGAGTATCCTTGTTCCTGTCTCTGTGTTAGTTTACACAAGTATAGGCTGTTTCGGTTTTCGTTACGTTCATTACGTTCTTTGTTTTGTAGTATTTGTATTTAATTCGTGTTTACGTTTGTTCATTAACTTCTTGAAACTCCCCATCCTGGATCCGGGTTTGTGACTAAAGCCTCAGGCTCATTAGCATAACGCAACGTTAACGATTTCTGAAAATCGCAAATAAAATGAAAATAATGCGTCTGCTCTCAAGCTTAGCCTTTTCTTAACAACACTGTCATCTCAGATTTTCAAAATATGCTTTTGAACCATAGAAATTGACTAATTTGTGTAAGAGTATGCAAAGCTAGCATAGCATTTTGAGTAGCATTTAGCACGCAACATTTTCACAAAAACCAGATAACCAAATAAATAAAATCATTTACCTTTGAAGAGCTTCTGATGTTTTCAATGAGGAGACTCTCAGTTACATACCAAATGCGCAGTTTTTCCTGAAAGCGTCTGTGTGTAGGAGAAATCGTTCCGTTTTCTACATTGCGTCTGGCTACCGAAACGAACCGAAAATTCAGTCACCTACAACGTAAAACTTTTTCCGGATTAACTACATAATATCGACCGAAACATGGCAAACGTTGTTTGGAATCAATCCTCAAGGTGTTTTTTCACATATCTCTTCATTGATATGCAGTTCGTGGAAGCTTGCTTTCCTCTCTGTATCCCATGGAAAAATACTGGCAGGTGACTTTGCGCACCAATTTCGGCGCAGGACACCGGGCGGACACCTGGTAAATGTGGTCTCTTATGGTCAATCTTCCAATGATCTGCCTACAAATACGTCACAATGCTGCAGACACCTTGGGGAAACGACAGAAAGGGCAGGCTCATTCCTCTCGCATTCACAGCCATATAAGGAGACAATGGAAAACAGAGCCTCAAAAATCCTTGTCATTTCCTGGATGCCATCTCATCTTGGTTTTGCCTGAAGCTCACGTTCTAGGGCACGCACAGAGAATATATCGGTATTTCTGGACACGTCAGAGTGTTTTCTTTCGAATGCTATCAATTATATGCATAGTCGAGCATCTTTTTGTGACAAAATATCTTGTTTAAAACGGGAACGTTTTTCATCCAAAAATGAAATAGCGCCCCCATAGATGTAAGAGGTTAAACATGGATCGCAATCTACACGCTGCATTTTGGTCTGACTATCTTTCACCGCATGAAGACCGTTACAGAATCACCCACCACAAACGGACCAAGCAGCGTGTCAACAGGCAGGAGCCACAGGATAAACAGCAAAGGCAGCAACAGCGGCGCAATGAGGATTGGACATGGGACGATATATTGGATGGCAAGGGTTGTTACACATGGGAGGAGATCCTGGCGGGAAGGGATCGCCTTCCATGGGAACAGGTGGAGGCAGCGAGGAGAGCAGAGGCAGCCGGAGAGAGGAGCTGGCGATATGAGGGAACACGGTTGGCAAGGAAGCCCGAGAGTCAGCCCCAAAAATTTCTTGGGGGGGGGCTCACAGGGAGTAGGGCTACGCCAGCTAGGAGACCTGTGCAAACTCCCTGTGCTTACCGGGGGGCTAGAGAGACCGGGCAGGCACCGTGTTATGCAATGGTGCGCACGGTGTCCCCAGTGCGGGTGCATAGCCCGGTGCGGTATATTCCAGCTCCTCGTATCAGCCGGGCTAAAATGGGCATCGAGCCAGGTAAGGTTGGGCAGGCTCGGTGCTCAAGAGCTCCAGTGCGCCTGCACGGTCCGGTCTACCCAGTACCACCTCCACACCCCAGCCCTCCGGTGGCAGCTCCCCGCACCAGGCTTCCTGTGCGTGTCCTCGGCCCAGTACCACCAGTGCCAGCACCACGCATCAGACCTACTGTGCGCCTCACCTGTTCAGCGCAGCCAGAGCCTTCCTCCTCTCCTGCACTGCTGGAGTCTCCTGCCTGTTCAGCGCAGCCAGAGCTGCCAGCCTGCATGGAGCAGCCAGAGCTGCCAGCCTGCATGGAGCAGCCAGAGCTGCCAGCATGCATGGAGCAGCCAGAGCTGCCAGCCTGCATGGAGCAGCCAGAGCTGTCAGTCTGCATGAAGCAGCCAGAGCTGCCAGTCTGTATGGAGCAGCCAGAGTGGCCAGTCTGCATGAAGCAGCCAGAGCTGCCAGTCTGCAAGGAGCCGCCAGTCTGCCCAGCGCCGCCAGTGCCGCCAGTCTGCCCAGCGCCGCCAGTCTGCCTAGTGCCGCCAGTCTGCCCAGAACCGCCAGTCAGCCAGGATCTGCTGGAACCGCCAGTCAGCCAGGATCTGCCGGAACCGCCAGTCAGCCAGGATCTGCCAGAACCGCCAGTCAGCCAGGATCTGCCGGAACCGCCAGTCAGCCAGGATCTGCCGGAACCGCCAGTCAGCCCGACTCTTCCAGATCCGCCAGTCAGCCAGACTCTTCCAGATCCGCCAGTCAGCCAGACTCTTCCAGATCTGCCAGTCAGCCAGACTCTTCCAGATCTGCCAGTCAACCAGACTCTTCCAGATCCGCCAGCCAGCCAGGATCTGCCGGAGCCAACTACCTGCCTCAGCTTCCTCGCAGTGCTGAGCTTCCTCTCAGTGCTGGGCTTCCTCTCAGTGCTGGGCTTCCTCTCAGTCCCGAGCTTCCTCTCAGTGCTGAGCTGCCCCTCAGTGCTGAGCGGCCCCTGTCCCGAGCTGCCCCTCTGTCCCGAGCTGCCCCTCTGTCCCGAGCTGCCCCTCAGTCCCGAGCTGCCCCTCAGTCCCGAGCTGCCCCTCTGTCCCGAGCTGACCCTCAGTCCAGTGGGGTTCTGGGTGAGGACTACTAGGCCATGGTCGGCGGCGAAGGTGGACTATCCTAGGACGTGAGGAGGGGGGACTAAGACATTTATAGAGTGGGTTCCACGTCCCGAGCCGGAGCCGCCACCATGGACAGACGCCCACCCGGACCCTCCCTATTGTTTTAATGTGCGTCCGGGAGTCCGCACCTTAGGGGGGGGGGTTCTGTCACGCCCTGGTCGAAATATATTATGTTTATTCTTCATTTATTCGGTCAGGCCAGGGTGTGACATGGGTTATTGTGGTGTGTTTTTGTCTTGGGGTTTTGCGGGATGTCTAGCGTTAGTCTATGGCTGCCTGAGGCGGTTCTCAATCAGAGTCAGGTGATTATCGTTGTCTCTGATTGGGAACCATATTTAGGCAGCCATATTCTTTGTGTGTTTCGTGGGTGATTGTCCTGAGTGTCCTTGTTCCTGTCTCTGTGTTAGTTTACACAAGTATAGGCTGTTTCGGTTTTCGTTACGTTCATTACGTTCTTTGTTGTGTAGTATTTGTATTTGATTCGTGTTTACGTTTGTTCATTAAACATGGATCGCAATCTACACGCTGCATTTTGGTCCGACTCTCTTTCACCGCATGAAGACCGTTACATTGATAAAGTTTGATTATAAAGTTACTGGTCCCCTCCCCACGCTAAATGCTTGGATTCTCTAATAAAACTCAAATTTTAATACATCAATGGCAACATAATATTCTCTTACCTCATTTATTTAAGTACTGCCTTGTAACCAACATCGGAGAAGGCATGATTGCAGAGGGGTGTGGTTTACATAGCTACTTTACAGGTGCCATAATTTGACTTTAGAGTGTCATCAAATATAATTAGAAGTTTACCCTATCAATGGCAAAGATACTGTAATCTGTGTCTATTGTTTGCTACTTACTGGCTAGCTAGGTCTTCAGCCAGCAGGGAACGAAAGGGGGGTAAGGGTCCTTCAAAACACAGACGCAGTTGTCAAGTCAACAAATGTGTTATTGCTGCTGTAAACCGCATTACCAAAGATGTGCCAAATGGGAGACGTATAAAAATATATATATATATATATATATATATATATATATATATATATATATATATATATATATATATATATATATATATACATATATACCAGTCAAAAGTTTGGACACACCTACTCATTCAAGAGTTTTTCTTTATTATTATTTTTTAATACATTGTAGAATAATAGTGAAGACATCAACACTATGAAATAACACATATGGAACCGTGTAGTAACCAAAAATGTGTTAAACAAATCAAAATATATTATTATATTTGAAATTCTTCAAAGTAGGCAATCTTTGCATTGATGACAGCTTTGCATACTCTTGGCATTATCTCAACCTGCTTCGCGAGGAATGCTTTTTCAACAGTCTTGAATGACTTCCCACATTTGCTAAGCACTTGTTGGCTGCTTTTTCCTTCACTCTGTGGTCCAACTCATCCCAAACCATATCAATTGTGTTGAGGTTGGCTGATTGTGGAGGCCAAGTCATCTGATGTAGCACCATCACTCTCCTTTCTGGTCAAATAGCCTTTACACAGCCTGGAGGTGTATTTTTGGGTCATTGTCCTGTTGAAAAACAAATGATAGTCCCACTAAGCGCAAAAACCAAATGGGTTGGCGTATTGCTACAGAATACTGTGGTAGCCATGCTGGTTAAGTGTGCCTTGAATTCTAAATAAATCACAGACAGTGTCACCAGCAAATGTTTTACAAGAGCCTCCTCGATGTTGACCGAGAAAAACTTTTGTCCCTGACACATACTGTGGCAGAGACAGTGAAAGGGTGAAAACAGATGCCTGAGGACGCTGGCCTCCACACTTCCATAGCAAACCAGGGCCCCATAAACCAGGCCTCCCAGAACCCCTAGGAGTTTGTGGTTGTGGTTGTATGACAGTCTTCTTACCTGATTGTTATGACCCTCTAACACTGTCTTTTCTCTTCACACACCTAAAGTAGGCCTATGGGATGGGAGGATGTGGAGGCGACGAGACAATGAATTAAAGACTAGTGTTCATTTGATCCATAATTGATCGTCTTTATGTGAGCCGGTTTGTGAATCGAGAGGGGAGAAAGAGGGAGTCTGATCTCCCTGTTCTAGATAATAACAAGCCCTGTCTGTCTATCTCCCCACACACACACGATGACGGGTGTGTGACCGCAGGTTGGATAGAGGCGAGCGCAACAACTGCCTCGCTTCTTTCTCTTGATGTTTCTCCTCTTTTCAATTTTAATGAGTGTCAGAACTGTTTTTTTAAGAGGAAGAGAGGGGGAATAGCATAACAACGAAACAACAAGAAAGCAGAAAAATACCAAAAGAACAAGCTTTTCTGGTAAAGTGCTTACAGAGCGTTTACCTGGAGTTGTGCAGATGGCGGTTGAGAGCTGATGTAGGGCACCAGTGCACGAGGAGAAATGCGAAGGGGTAACTTATCTCATTGATTAAGAGGAGAGGGGCAACAGAGGAAGAGAGGGACAGGGAAAGGGAGGAAAAGAGAACAGGGATGAGGTTGGGTGTGACAAGAACTTCATAGGCTACAAAGATTTTGATCCCCCATGCCGTTGCATTTTGCATTAAATTAAATAGGCCTACATTGTTTGAAATATGTAGCCTGACAGCAATTGATTAATTAATAGTTAGGCTAATAACGTAACACCTAACACAAGTGTTTAGGATCTGAATAGAAAACTAAACACTTTTCTGTGACAGTTTTTAAATGCATCAAGGCATATAGAATTCCAATGAAAATGTGTCAGTGTTAAGATTTTAAACAGCAGAAGATGTTTATTCGCTGTAACACTTTTTAAACACATGAACACATTTATTCAGCACAAGGCATTTAGGTTTAAAAGGGTAGGAAGCATGATTTTTTACTCACCGAAGTAACAACGCAGGGTGGTCAAAGCCTTAGTAACATTAGTTGTTGTCACAATTTGTCTACCTATAACTACAAACTTTGTTATGTTGTTGGGTTATTACATATGTATTAACTTATTTCCGGATATCTTCTAAATGACCCACAATGCACGATTTCTTAACGTCATATGGAGAATCTACTCTGTGCTACTGAGTTCGTATGCTAGCTCAAGCTGGCTAACGTTATCATCCTCATGCTTTTCACCGACTTTGTGGCTGTGTTATCTGGTGGGAACCCGTTAGCCTTGCAAGCGCTAGTGCCTTCTTTCTGTGGGCTCAAAATGAAAGAAACAATTATACCTGCTTGCTTTAATTGTATAGTACCTCATCTGTTCTTGTTTTTGTTTTGTCAACTTTTCAGCCTGTTCTCTTGAGTTTGTAACTTTTCCCACCCTTGCTTAGTACTAGCACACTAGCTGACTGACATCTGGAATCTATCTATCTTGTATTTTTATCGCTATACAGCTATTGGATTTCCCTCATTGACTCTCCTTTGGCCTGGTGAAGCGCCCGCCTCCCCCTCACTCATCCTGCACTCTTTTAAAAGGTTTACCATTGGATGAGTCCCTTCCATCAATCTGTAAGTCTCTGTTTTTTAATCTCTTATTTTAACGTGTAAGTTGACTGAGAACACATTCTCATTTACAGCAACAACCTGGGAAATAGTTAGGGCGATGAATATTCCAATTGGAAGCTGGGGATGATTAGGTGGGAAAGGGGCTCCAGAGTGGCGCAGCGGTCTAAGGCACTGCTTCTCAGTGCTAAAGGCATCACTACAGACCCTGGTTTGATTCCAGGCTGTATCACAACCGGCCGAGATTGAGAGTCCCATAGGGCAGTGCACAATTGGCCCAGCATTGTCTGAGCTAGGGTTTGGCAGGGATAGGCCGTCATTGTAAATAGGAATGTGTTCTTATTAATTGACTTGCCTAGTTTAATAAAGGTCAAATAAATAAATAAAGGTGGCCATGACGGTATGAGGGCTATATTGGGAATTTAGTCAGGACACCAGGATTTACATCCCTACTCTTACAATAAGTGCCATGGGACTTTTAGTGACCACAGAGTGTCAGGACACCTGTTTAACATCTCATCCCAAAGACGGCATCCTACACAGTGCAATGTCCCCAATCACTAATTCCTACTGGCCCTCCACACCACTTCCAGCAGCATCTGGTCTCCCACCCAGGGACCAACCCTGCATAGCTTCAGAGGCAAGCCAGCAGTGTGAGTCAGGGTGGTATGCTGCTGTTATGTTTTATTTGTGCTGTGTTGGTTGTGCTGTAGCTGGTCTCCAGTTGTTGGGCTCTCGCTTGTTGACCAGAACCATGGCGTTTGGCTAGGCTGGCTAAGCTAATAGGTAGCTGGCTAGCTTGCTGGCTAAAATAACTGCATATAGCTAACATTCCTTGATAACATTCTTTGATAACTGGTTAGTAATTGATAACTGTAATTCCAAAACTTTGGCTTAATTTAATATAGCTGTAGGCTAGGTGTTGATAGCAAATGGCTGAGTCATGCAGTGCTAACGTAGCATTATCAGGCTGGTAGGGCTGACGTTAGCAAGCTAGTTGGCTTGCAACCTTGCAAGTTGATTTGTAACAGTACATTCATAAAGTGTTTGCTTTCATGTTGGCTGAAAATGTAATTGAAAAGAACAATCATGAGTGCAAAAGATTTGGTTTAATTTGAAGTTACACATGTAAAGTTATTTCTGTTGGAGTTTACATTATAGGGGATAGGCTGGCTTGCCGAGTCCTCCATATTACCAGATCACATACCAGATTTTTTTCTGATTGGTTTTATGTAATAACTTGAAAAATAGTAGGTGTAACTTTACATTGGTACTTTTGATGTAAATACTAAAGCAAATCCATGTGTTACATGTGGCTACGTTTATGCTACCTACCATTTAAATACTTAACAATGGGCTTGTCCTTTTAACACTGTGGCAGGGTCAAGCTATAATTGCATATTCCCCAGTGAATGTGAGTGATACCCACCCATGGGTATGTGTTAGTTAGTGTAAAAGACATTGTTGCATTTAAACATTTTCATTCTGAAGTCACTAAGTGTTTAAAATAGGAGTAAATGCATTATGACTGCAGATTATACATTTCCTAAGGTTTTAAATTAAGACCTAGTTATCCTTATCATCGGGGACTGAAAATCCTGGCTCATTGAACACATCAGACCTGCAAGTCACAATACACTGGTTTGTGAAGTGATTAGTAATTCTTATCAAAATCCAGCCAGAGGGAGGATAGCAAAGAATTTGAATATTCTATCACCCACAACCTGCTCCAAGATTGACTGCTTTGCCGAAGAGCTTAAATAAGACTACCTAAGCCATCTAAACTGTAACAACCATCTCAGTAAAGTGTGCAATAAGTCCAACCCCCTTACAGATTGGATTAGTTTAGAGAAATGTAAGTTATTTATCTTTGTATAGTACAAGATCAATTTATCAATCAATGTGCAAAACCTGCAACAAAACATGCTGGGAAATATGATGAGACCCCTCCCATGTCTTGTTCAAGAGGAGAGAGTTAAACTAAAATGAACTCAACACAGTCGAGTAAAGACACCACCTCACGATTGAACGCCTTCCTTGAAACAAATGTCCAGTTCAGTTGAGCTGAAATGTAGGTAAGGTGACAGACAATGATCTGAATAAAAGGCATGGGGAACGTCACATCAATTTCTAATGAGTAAATGCACTCTAAACAGGACAATGGGAAAGTTAAGAGTACGGTTTAAAGTCTGAACCCTTAGGTGATTTAGGTGTTCTCCTTGTTGGAAACTGACTGGAAAAAGCTGACTATCATGTTTAATCTTGTTTAATCTAAATGCCTGTGTTTAAGATGAGAACACTTATTTTCAAATCAAAATGCGTAATGTGAAGTCTTAAACAATGATGCTTAGATTTGTGAACGTCTCACATGTTTCATGGATTTTACAGTGTGAAAAGTTAAAACATGGCAAAAGTCCATGACTCTTGAAAAAATAATATGGTTGTCTATAATGAGATGTTTTGCTTCTTACCTTGCACTAATGGGTTCTATATTTTCACCATCTTTGATTGTCACTCGGATGAATTCATTCCATTCACTCTGTGGCGGTATGGCACTCTGCCAGGAGTCTGTCTGGCTCTCTCTTGGGATAAATGGGACATCTCACCGGCCTGTTGGTTCCTCGCGCTGTCACAATGGCGCTCGTGAGCAGTTACAGCGACACGGCGTTGTCTCTTCATTAAACTCCTGCCAGCGCGGGACAATAACTCCTCCAGTCTCCGTCTCCAACGGCTACAAAGACGGCTGAAGGGTTTGTTTTTTTCCAGTTTGCGAATAAATAGAAAAAGAACAGATCAGACAAAGAGAAAAGAGTCGAGACCTATTCTACAAAATAGTATTTTGTCTCCTTTAAAAGAGATGATTTGGTATTAATAATATAGGAGGACTTGTCACTTTATTCGACGACGGATGTCAGTAAGTAGCCTAGGCTAGGCCCTATATCCTAGCTGGAAATATTTAGGCCTTTTAATGACTGGAGACAGTAGCTTGCTAAACCTGTAAACAAATAAGGCCAGCCAAACCTCTCCTTGAAACAAAAATTATATGAGAAACACCCAATCAATTGTCAAGTTGTGTTTGTGAAGGCGGTGAATAATTGACCAAATGCCAATGAAAAGAATGATGAAAACAATTTAAAGATTGAATTCCATAAACACCATATCTCTTCTCATCTCCCCACCTGTCCCCTCCCATCTCCTCATCACATTTCCTCCTTTCTTCTCTCTTCTCCCCACCTGTCCCCTCCCATCTCCTCATCACATTTCCTCCTTTCTTCTCTCTTCTCATCTCCCCACCTGTCCCCTCCCATCTCCTCATCACATTTACTCCTTTCTTTTCTCTTCTCCCCACCTGTCCCCTCCCATCTCCTCATCACATTTACTCCTTTCTTTTCTCTTCTCCCCACCTGTCCCCTCCCATCTCCTCATCACATTTCCTCCTTTCTTTTCTCTTCTCCCCACCTGTCCCCTCCCATCTCCTCATCACATTTACTCCTTTCTTTTCTCTTCTCCCCACCTGTCCCCTCCCATCTCCTCATCACATTTCCTCCTTTCTTCTCTCTTCTCATCTCCCCACCTGTCCCCTCCCATCTCCTCATCACATTGCCTCCTTTCTTCTCTCTTCTCATCTCCCCACCTGTCCCCTCCCATCTACTCATTACATGTCCTCCTTTCTTCTCTCTTCTCATCTCCCCACCTGTCCCCTCCCATCTCCTAATTACATGTCCTCCTTTCTTCTCTCTTCTCATCTCCCCACCTGTCCCCTCCCATCTCCTCATCACATTTCCTCCTTTCTTCTCTCTTCTCATCTTCCCACCTGTCCCCTCCCATCTCCTCATCACATTTCCTCCTTTCTTCTCATCTCCCCACCTGTCCCCTCCCATCTCCTCATCACATTTCCTCCTTTCTTCTCTCTTCTCATCTCCCCACCTGTCCCCTCCCATCTCCTCATTACATTTCCTCCTTTCTTCTCATCTCCCCACCTGTCCCCTCCCATCTCCTCATCACATTTCCTCCTTTCTTCTCTCTTCTCATCTCCCCACCTGTCCCCTCCCATCTCCTCATCACATTTCCTCGTTTCTTCTCATCTCCCCACCTGTCCCCTCCCATCTCCTCATCACATTTCCTCCTTTCTTCTCTCTTCTCATCTCCCCACCTGCCCCCTCCCATCTCCTCATCACATTTCCTCCTTTCTTCTCTCTTCTCATCTTCCCACCTGTCCCCTCCCATCTCCTCATCACATTTCCTCCTTTCTTCTCTCTTCTCTCATCCACCCATCTTTGACATTCAGACACAACCACTGGAGATGGTAGTGTGCGATGTGCTCTGACTTGTAGGCAGATAGACGGGCAGGGCAGGGCAGGCAGACAGACAGACAGACAGACAGACAGACAGACAGACAGACAGACAGACAGACAGGCAGGCAGGCAGGCAGGCAGGCAGGAAGGTAGGCAGGTAGGCAGGCAGGACCTGGCTGAGACAAATTGGGCAAGAGGAATCAAGTCCTAAACACCTGCCTGCTACTTGACAGTCATTACTACACTCTCTCTTATCCTCTCACCTGCCCTTCATGTCACAGAGCATGCATATGTCACAGTTTAAATATGAACAGAGCACACCAGGCCAAATAGGATGGTACGGATGGGTTAGACCCAATTTCTTTTTTACAAAAATACAATTAACTTTAACAGTATCCTCCCCTCAGGTATGTAGCTACAAGGTACATTTTGCAGTGTTAAAAGTTCTTAAGGATCGGTGTCCCGCCAGCAGGAACAACTTCCGATTAAACTGGAGGGCGCGTAATTCAAATAAATTCTAATGACTATTATGATTTTTAAACATTTTGGTATGTATAAGTGTCTTATAACGTCTGAAAGATTAAATTCTTCTTAATCTCACTGCACTGTCCGATTTACAGTAGCTATTACAGCAAAAACATGCCATGCGATTGTTTGAGGACGGCGCCCCACATCAAAGTATTTTTCCACCGGCACAGGTTTCATACATTCACATATAAAAATTAAATATTCACTTACTTTTTGAAAATATTCCTCTTATTTGTCATCCAAAGGGTCCCAGCTATGACATGTAGTCGTTTTGTTAGATAAAATCCTTCCTTATATCCCAAAATGTCTGTTTAGTTGACGCCATTGATTTGAGTAATCCACTCGTTCAACTTGCAGAGAAAGGAATCTGAAAATGTATCCCTAAACTTTGTTTCAACAAGCCAAAATAAGTTTCTATTTAGTCCTCAGATACCCTAAAATGAAATCAAACTATAATATTTATTTCGGATACAAGTATGTTCAATAGGAAATCGATTTTAGCAATTTCTTCATGGCGCGCAAACACCTTGAACATAGACTGCGGACACCCTGTGGAAGCCATAGGAATTGCATCTATTTTACAATATGAGCTTTCTCTTGCATTTCTAAGAGGATGGTCTCTCCACAAAAAAAAAATCTGGTTGGTTTTTCTTTGGATTTTCTCCTACCATATCTATTGTGTTAAATTCTCATACATTATTTTAACATTTCTACAAACTTTGAAGTGTTTTTATTTCTAATGGTACCAATTATATGCATATCCTGGCTTCAGTGCCTGGGCTACAGTCAGTTTACTTTGGGCACATCATTCAGGCAGAAATTGAGAAGAAAGGGGCCTAGCCCTAAAAAGTTTTAAATCCACACTTAAATAATTCATTTTAACACTACCTGCAGAGTTAAAAAGTACTCTGATTATTGTGTTACATTTTGAGTATTAATGTAACAATTCGTAGTGTAACAAATTAACACTGCATTACACTTGCCAGTGTTACTCAAATGTAACACTATGGGGTATTTAACTCTCATAGAGTTATTTCTATTCAACACTAGTGTTAATCTAGAGTTAACTCCTATTAGTGTGACAGTGTTACAGTAAGTGATTTTGGGTGTTGTTTTAACACTATATGGTGTAAAGCCTAATTATCCGTTTCCCATGGTGCCTTTTCTTTGAGTGAATTGTAGAGTTACCACCTATGGCCAATTTACTGTGTAGAGTGCTCCCAGGAGGATAACTTAGAGGGAAGGAATACCAAAAACCATTGAAAGTAAATTGACCACCAACCATCACCACCACAGCTTTATTAAATATAGAAAATAAATAAAATAATCCTTGGCACCACATCCCTACCAGAGCACAAAAAAACATTAAGTGCCGTAATCACTACAGGTCTGTTAAATATGTCATTAAAATGTCAGTGCTATCACCACTAAGAAGGGCTATCCTCTCCCCTAGCGTGTGTGTGTGTGTGTGTGTGTGTGTGTGTGTGTGTGTGTGTGTGTGTGTGTGTGTGTGTGTGTGTGTGTGTGTGTGTGTGTGTGTGTGTGTGTGTGTGTGTGTGTGTGTGTGTGTGTGTGTGTGTGTGTGTGTGGTCTCTAACAGCATGGCCAGGCCAGGGCTGAAAAGTAGTGATGGAAAACCAAGGCTTTTTTAAGGCTTCGGCACTTTCACCAAATTGTGCTGAAAAATGGTTCATTATGCCAGTGGTTCCCAACTTTATTTGGTTACTGAATTTTTCTCTGCTACCCCTGAAGTACCCCCTCATGTGTCCTGAAGTACCCCCTCATGTGTGTTTTATCAGGAAGCATTGTTGGGAACCACTGCATTACGCTGAGCTTCATTATCAGATCACAATGGACATGTAGAATAAAACACACATCAGAACAAGAGAGACACCACAACATTACATAAAGAGAGGCCGAAGACTACTTGGCAGCTACACAACATGGCAGCAGCACAACATGGTAGCAGCACAAACCTTGTTAGGCATAGACAACATCACGAAGGGCAAAGAGGTAGAGACAACAACACATCACGGGAAGCAGACACAAGTGTCAGTAAGAGTGTTCATGATTGAGTCTTTGAATGTAGAGGTGGAGATAAAACTGTACTGCTTGAGAGTTTTTTTGCTCGTTCCAGTTGCTAGCTGCAGCGAACTGAAAAGAGGAGCGACCGAGGGATGTGTGTGCTTTTGGGATCTTAATCAGAACGTAACTGGCAGAACGGGTGCTGTAGGTATATCAGATAGGGGAGAGTGAGGCCTAAGAGGATTTTATAAATAAGCATGAATCAGTGGGTATTGCGCTGGGTATACAGAGTTATCCAGTTTACAAATGAGTATGGAGTACAGTGATGTGTCCTATAAGGAGCATTGGTGGCAAATTTGATGGCCGAATGGTAAAGAAAATCTATTCGCTCGAGTGTATCCCTCCCTTATGTGTCCGCAATTTGGCAGCTGGGGTTAAAAAGGAAACCAAGTCTAGATTTAACCTTAGCCTGCAGCTTGGATATGTGCTGAGAGAAGGACAGTTTACTGTCTAGCCATACTACCAAGTATGGGGTGACTACCTCAAGCTCTAAACCCTCAAAGGTAGTAATCACACTGGTGGGGAGAGGGGCATTCTTCTTACCAAACCACATTACCTTTTTTTTGGAGGTGTTCAGAACAAGGTTAAGGTCAGCGGAAGCTTGCAGGACGCTAATAAAGCTTTGTTGTAGAGCGTTTAACACAAAATCTGGGGAGGGGCCAGCTGAGTATAAGACTGTATCATCTGCATATAAATGGATGAGAGAGCTTACTACTGCCTGATCTACGTATGTTGTTGATGGGAATTGAGAAGAGCGTGGGGCCTGGGATCGAGCCTTGGGTTATTTGCTTGGTGACAGGCAGTGGCTGAGACAGCAGATGTTCTGACTTTACTCATTGCACTCTAAGAGTTTGTTAGCAAACTAGGCCAAAGTCCCCTCAGAGACAACAATACTCCTTAGCTGACCCACAATAATGAAATGGTCCTCCGTATCAGAAGCTTTGGCCAAGTCAATAAAAATAACAGCACAACATTGCTTAGAGTCAAGGGCAGTGGTGACATCATTTAGGACCTTTAAGGTTGCAGTGACTCATCCATAACCCGAGTGTAAACCAGAGAGAATACTACAGACATCAAGAAAGCCAGTTGATTATTGACATGTTTTTACAACACTTTTGATAAACAGGACAAAGATAGTAATTGGCCTATAAGAGTTAGAATCAGCTTGATCTCCCCCTTTAAATAAAGGATGCACCGTGGCTCCCTTCCAAGCACTGGGAACCTCCCCAGAGAGGAGAGACATGTTTAGAAATTGAGAGATAAGCTCAGCGATGATAGGGGCTGGCTGCAACCTTAATGAAGAAAAGATTTATTTACTTTGCTAGGCAAGTCAGTTAAGAACAAACTCTTATTTTCAGTGATGGCCTAGGGACAGTGGGTTAACTGCCTGTTCAGGGGCAGAATGACAGATTTGTACCTTGTCAGCTCAGGGATTCGAACTTGCAACCTTTCGGTTACTAGTCCAACGCTCTAACCACTAGGCTACCCTGCCGCCCCATAGACTTAGACATAAACCATAGGTGTCATTCCACGGAGAGCTGAGTGTCTGCATGTTTTCACTCTTTCCTCGTACTTGATTGATTAATTAAGGATACTAATTAGTAAATACCTCCCCTCACCTGGTTGTCTAAGTCTTAAAACCAGCAGACACAAGGCCCTCCATGGAATGAGTTTGTCACCGATGATCTAAACCATGTGACCCAGATGTTATTTTAGGGTCAGGTTTAACCTCTTACATCTATGGGGGCGCTATTTCATTTTTGGATGAAAAACGTTCCCGTTTTAACCTGTTGATGCTCTGGGGGCGCAATTTCATTTTTGGATGAAAAATGTTCCCGTTTTAAACAAGATATTTTGTCACAAAAAGATGCTCGACTATGCATATAATTGCTACCGTTCGAAAGTAAACACTCTGACGTGTCCAGAAATACAAAGATCTTCTCTGTGCGTGCCCTAAAACGTGAGCTTCAGGCAAAACCAAGATGAGATGGCATCCAGGAAATGACAAGGATTTTTGAGGCTCTGTTTTTCATTATCTCCTTATATGGCTGTGAACGCAAGAGGAACGAGCCTGCCCTTTCTGTCGTTTCCCCAAGGTGTCTGCAGCATTGTGACGTATTTGTGGGCAGATCATTGGAAGATTGACCATAACAGACCACATTTACCACGTGTCCGCCCGGTGTCCTGCGCCGAAATTGGTGCGCAAAAGTCACCTGCCAGTATTTTTCCATGGGACACAGAGAGGAAAGCAAGCTTCCACGAACTGCATGTCAATGAAGAGATATGTGAAAAAACACCTTGAGGATTGATTCCAAACAACGTTTGCCATGTTTCGGTCGATATTATGTAGTTAATCCGGAAAAAGTTTCACGTTGTAGGTGACTGCATTTTCGGTTCGTTTCGGTAGCCAGACGCAATGTAGAAAACGGAACGATTTCTCCTACACACAGACGCTTTCAGGAAACACTGCGCATTTGGTATGTGACTGAGACTCTCCTCATTGAAAACATCAGAAGCTCTTCAAAGGTAAATGATTTTATTTATTTGGTTATCTGGTTTTTGTGAAAATTTTGCGTGCTACATGCTACACAAAATGCTATGCTAGCTTTGCATACTCTTACACAAATTAGTCAATTTCTATGGTTCAAAAGCATATTTTGAAATTCTGAGATGACAGTGTTGTTAAGAAAAGGCTAAGCTTGAGAGCAAACGCATTATTTTAATTTTATTTGCGATTTTCAGAAATCGTTAACGTTGCGTTATGCTAATGAGCCTGAGGCTTTAGTCACAAACCCGGATCCGGGTTGGGGAGTTTCAAGAAGTTAAACAAGATATTTTGTCACAAAAAGATGCTCGACTATGCATATAATTGATAGCTTTCGAAAGAAAACACTCTGACGTGTCCAGAACTACCAAGATATTCTCTGTGCGTGCCCTAGAACGTGAGCTTCAGGCAAAACCAAGATGAGATGGCATCCAGGAAATGAGCAGGATTTTTGAGGCTCTGTTTTCCATTGTCTCCTTATATGGCTGTGAATGCGAGAGGAATGAGCCTGCCCTTTCTGTCGTTTCCCCAAGGTGTCTGCAGCATTGTGACGTATTTGTGGGCAGATCATTGGAAGATTGACCATAACAGACCACATTTACCACGTGTCCGCCCGGTGTCCTGCGCCGAAATTGGTGCGCAAAAGTCACCTGCCAGTATTTTTCCATGGGATACAGAGAGGAAAGCAAGCTTCCGCGAACTGCATATCAATGAAGAGATATGTGAAAAAACACCTTGAGGATTGATTCCAAACAACGTTTGCCATGTTTCGGTCGATATTATGTAGTTAATCCGGAAAAAGTTTTACGTTGTAGGTGACTGAATTTTTGGTTCGTTTCGGTAGCCAGACGCAATGTAGAAAACGGAACGATTTCTCCTACACACAGACGCTTTCAGGAAAAACTGCGCATTTGGTATGTAACTGAGAGTCTCCTCATTGAAAACATCAGAAGCTCTTCAAAGGTAAATTATTTTATTTATTTGGTTATCTGGTTTTTGTGAAAATGTTGCGTGCTAAATGCTACTCAAAATGCTATGCTAGCTTTGCATACTCTTACACAAATTAGTCAATTTCTATGGTTCAAAAGCATATTTTGAAAATCTGAGATGACAGTGTTGTTAAGAAAAGGCTAAGCTTGAGAGCAGATGCATTATTTTCATTTTATTTGCGATTTTCAGAAATCGTTAACGTTGCGTTATGCTAATGAGCCTGAGGCTTTAGTCACAAACCCGGATCCGGGATGGGGAGTTTCAAGAAGTTAAGGAGCTCCTTTAGCACCTCAGACTCAGTGACCGCCTGCAGTGAGAAGCTGTGTAGCAGGGCAGGAGAAAAAAGAAGGAGGAACATCAGGGCTAGTCGTATCAGAAGGGCTGGGATATGAGGAAGTGTTGGACAGGAAGCGTGGCTGAGTCGAACAGGAATCCTTACATAACGAAGTGGTGTTTAAAGAGCTCAGCCATACACTCCTTAACAGTAACAACCACATAATCAACATTAAGGGACATGGCCAGCTATGAGCTGGGTTTATTCTTCAGGTCTTTTACCATTTTCCAGAACTTCTTGGGGTGAGACCCACAGAGAGAGGACTGCTCGTCCAAGTAACTAACTTCAGCCTTCCAAATACACTGAGCACACTTCTTTCTCATTTACCTGAATTACTTTTTGTCAAATGGTGTTCTTGAGGTGAAGTAACGCTGTCAAATCAAGGTTGAACAAGGGGCTGAACCTGTATTTAATTCAAATTGTCTTTGTGGGGATGTGCTTGTTAACAATACCACTGAAAATATTAAACAGTAGGCCCAAGCATCGTCAACACAGGGGTTCAAGCTGATTCTATAACAATTTCCACAGGCTTGCCATGCCACAGGTCATTTCCAGGTTATCCCCCCCCCCCCCCCTGCACTGTTATTACACCAGGGGATGTCACTGTTAAACAAACTGTGTGTGTAAAACCATCAGTGACACCACATCCCTACCAAAGGAATAATAAATAACAGAATAAAAACGTTAAGTGCCATCATCACCACAGGTCTATTAAATATGAAATGAAAATGTCAGCTCTATCATCCCTATGAAGGGCTCTCCTCTCCCCTAGCGTATCAACTTGTATGTGTGTGTGTGTACCAGGGGAGAGGGGGTAATGATTAGATTTCTATTAATGAGAGAGGTAATAAAGGCTTGGTGAGTGTGTGTTCACCTCCACATCCTCGACCATACAGTGTGTGTGTGTGTGTGTGTGTGTGTGTGTGTGTGTGTGTGTGTGTGTGTGTGTGTGTGTGTGTGTGTGTGTGTGTGTGTGTGTGTGTGTGTGTGTGGTAGGAACGTGAATTGAAAGTGCATTGAATATGTGGCAGCACACACTATAAATTAGGGTTAGGCGTAGCCAGGCTGCCAGAGGCCCAAGCCAGAGGACCTATTCATCTTCAACAGAATCCCCCCCAACACAACACCCCACTCCACCTTCTTCCACCCCAGCCCACTTCACCCAACTGACCATAGATCCCCCCCTTCCACACACGTAATCAAATTAATTAACATTCCTAAAATCCTACAATCTTTAATATATCCTTAGTGGTCAGCAGAAACAGTAGAGCGAGGATGGAGAGAGATCTCCCTCCCTCTCTCCTCCACAATGGAGGAAGAGATGGAAGGGTGATATGAGGAAGCTAGGAATCTAAAAACAGACGTGTTTTCCATACAGGCCTGCTTCTATAAATACACTATCAAAATGATACATTATGTCTTATCTCTACCAACTTTAAAACAAAAGAAAAAGTCTAAAACCTATCATACAAGACATCATCAAATCCTCTCCTCAATTGTCACTCACTGCTCTGCTACGCAGCTGTGGAGTTTATTTTGGATCAGCTAGGCGTCTCCTCTCCTCCTGTCTCACCTTTTAATGTATTAATATACGAATCCTGTCACCCCAGCCCAGACAGCGCAAAGCAGCGTTAGTACTGCAGGTGTACCTGCTAATGAATTCATTTCAGAAGATGCTCACAGAGATGATTAATTCATCGCAAGTTAGCTCCTCTCCCTCTCTTCCTATGGCCTCTGGGCACCCTGTGGCCCCTCACCTCATTCTTCTTCACCCTGTGTGTGTGTATGTGTGTGTGTGTGTGTGTGTGTGTGTGTGTGTGTGTGTGTGTGTGTGTGTGTGTGTGTGTGCCCCGAGATAACCCCACTCACCATGGTATTAACACCCCCGCCCTCTCACTCTCCTTCCCTCCTCTCCCTCCCTCCCTCACTCCTTAGGGATGTCTTGCTCTGGCGGGTGACAATAGGGAAACAGATTTATTAATTAGACAAGGATACTTCTGAGAGCTAACTGCTTTATTAACGCCATGCTTCTCTCTTTCTTTCGCTCGTTCTTTTCTCTCTCTTTTATCTCTTTCACTCCCATTATATTGTTCTCATGTTGAATTGATTGGATTGATTGATTGTTGATGTTATTTTGAGAAGCAACGGCTGTACTTTTGGAATGAAGAAGGGAACAGGAAGAATGGAAGAGGGAGAAATGGATATAAAGGGAGAAAGAGTAAGAATTATGGACAGAGAGACTGAGAAAGAGAGACAAGACAGAGAGAGATAGAGAGTGACTGTAGCAAGATGGCACCGACAGAGATGGTCACCTCGCTTCAAGTCCTTAGGAAACTATGCAGTAATTAGATGTTTTATGTATTACTTCTTACATTGTTAGCCTAGAACATCTTAAGTGTTATTACATACAGCCGGAGAGAACTATTGGATGTAAGAGCGACGTCAACTTACCAACATTTCGACCAGGAATACGACTTTCCCGAAGCGGATCCTTTGTTCAGACTTCCATCCTGGACATTGGATCTAATGCCAGAGGCCGACCTAAAGCAATATTGTCGCTGCAGGACAGGCCCCCTGATCAGACTTAGAAGGCGAGCACACCTTCCACCACTTCCGAGCATATTACTCGCCAATATTCAGTCTTTAGACAACAACGAAGACGAAATTAGGGCACGAGTTATCTTCCAGAGAGACATCAGAGATTGTAACATTCTCTGTTTCACGGAAACATGGCTCACTCGGGATATGTTGTCAGAGTCGGCACAGCCACCAGGTTTCTTCATGCGTGGCGCCGACAGAAACAAAAATCTTTCTGGTAAGAAGAAGGACGGGGGTGTATGGCTCATGTTTAACGACTCATGGTGTAATCATAACAATATACAGGAACTCAAGTCCTTTTGTTCACCTGACCTAGAATTCCTTACACTCAAATGCCGACCTCATTATCTCCCAAGAGAATTCTCATTGATTATAGTCACGGCCGTGTATATCCCCCCAAGCAGATACCTTGACGGCCCTGAAAGAACTTCACTTGACTCAATGTAAACTGGAAACCACATACAGTGGGGCAAAAAAGTATTTAGTCAGCCACCAATTGTGCAAGTTCTCCCACTTAAAAAGATGAGAGAGGCCTTTAATTTTCATCATACGTACACTTCAACTATGACAGACAAAATGAGAAAAAAATCCAGAAAATCACATTGTAGGATTTTTTATGAATTTATTTGCATATTATGGTGGAAAATAAGTATTTGGTCACCTACAAACAAGATTTCTGGTTCTCACAGACCTGTAACTTTTTCTTTAAGAGATTCCTCTGTCCTCCACTCGTTACCTATATTAATGGCACCTGTTTGAACTTATCAGTATAAAAGACACCTGTCCACAACCTCAAACAGTCACACTCCAAACTTCACTATGGCCAAGACCAAAGAGCTGTCAAAGGACACCAGAAACAAAATTGTTGACCTGCACCAGGCTGGGAAGACTGAATCTGCAATAGGTAAGCAGCTTGGTTTGAAGAAATAAACTGTGGGAGCAATTATTAGGAAATGGAAGACATACAAGACCACTGACAATCTCCCTCGATCTGGGGCTCCACGCAAGATCTCACCCTGTGGGGTCAAAATGATCACAAGAACAGTGAGCAAAAATCCCAGAAACACACGGGGGGACCTAGTGAACCTGCAGAGAGCTGGGACCAAAGTAACAAAGCATACCATCAGTAACACACTACGCCGCCAGGGACTCAAATCCTGCAGTGCCAGACGTGTCCCGCTGCTTAAGCCAGTACATGTCCAGGCTCATCTGAAGTTTGCTAGAGAGCATTTGGATGATCCAGAAGAAGATTGGGAGAATGTCATATGGTTAGATGAAACCAAAATATAACTTTTTGGTAAAAACTCAACTCGTCGTGTTTGGAGGACAAAGAATGCTGAGCTGCATCCAAAGAACACCATACCTACTGTGAAGCATGCGGGTGGAAACATCATGCTTTGGGGCTGTTTTTCTGTAAAGGGAGCAGGACGACTGATCCGTGTTACGGAAAGAATGAATGGGGCCATGTATCGTGAGATTTTCAGCAAGGGCATTGAAGATGAAATGTGGCTGGGTCTTTCAGCATGACAATGATCCCAAACACACCGCCCGGGCAACGAAGGAGTGGCTTCGTAAGAAGCATTTCAAGGTCCTGGAGTGGCCTAGCCAGTCTCCAGATCTCAACCCCATAGAAAATCTTTGGAGGGAGTTGAAAGTCTGTGTTGCCCAGCAACACACCCAAAACATCACTGCTCTAGAGGAGATCTGCATGGAGGAATGGGCCAAAATACCAGCAAAAGTGTGTGAAAACCTTGTGAAGATTTACAGAAAACGTTTGACCTCTGTCATTGCCAACAAAGGGTATATAACAAAGTATTGAGATAAACTTTTGTTATTGACCAAATACTTATTTTCCACCATAATATGCAGATAAATTCATTAAAAATCCTACAATGTGATTTTCTGTATTTTTCTTTCTCATTTTGTCTGTCATAGTTGAAGTGTACCTATGATGAAAATTAAAGGCCTCTCTCATCTTTTTAAGTGAGGGAACTTGCACAATTGATGGCTGACTAAATACTTTTTTGCCCCACTGTATCCTGAAGATGCATTTATTGTTGCTGGGGATTTTAACAAAGCTCATTTGAGAACAGAGCTACCTACATTCTACCAGCACATTGATTGTACCCGCTCGAGCAAAACACTGAACAACTGCGATTCTAACTTCTGCGATGCATACAAGGCCCTCCTCTGCCCGCCCTTCAGCCAATCTGACAATGACTCCATCATGTTGCTCCCCTCCTATAGACAGAAACTAAAACAAGAGCCCGTTCTTAGGTCTAACCAATCAGATTCTACTCTTCAAGATTGCTTCGATCACGTGGATTGGGATATGTTACGGGCTGCCTCAGACAATAACATATGCTGACTCGGTAAGTGAGTTTATTAGGAAGTGCATTGGAGATTTTGTACCCACTCTGACTATTATAACCTTCCCTAACCAGGAACCATGGGTTAATGGCAGCATCCGGGCAAAACTGAAACGCGAACTACCGCATTTAATCATGGCAATGCTACTGGAAACATGACCGAATACAAACAGTGTAGTTATTCCCTCCACAAGGCAATCAAACAAGCAAACTAGAGTCGCAATTCAAAATTAGACGTATGTGGCAGGGTCTACAGATAATCAAACATTTACAAAAATAAAACCAGCCCCGTCGCAGACAATAACGTCTTTTTCCCAGACAAATTAAACAACTTCTTTGCGCGCTTTGAGGACACACAGGGCCACCGACACGGCCCGCTACCAAAGACTGTGGTGTCTTCTTCTTCATGGCCGACATGAGTAAAACATTTAAACGTGTTCAACCTCGCAGGGCTGCTGGCCCAGACGGCATCCCTAGCTGCGTCCTAAGAACATTGCAGACCTGCTGGCTGGTGTGTTTATGGACATATTCAATCTCTCCCTATCCCAGTCTGCTGTCCCCACATGCTTCCAGATGGCCACAATTGTTCCTTTTCGCAAGAAAGCTAAGGTAACTGAACTAAATGACTATCGCCCCGTAGTGCTCACCGCTGTCATCATGAAGTGCTTTGAGAGAATAGTCAAGGATCATATCACCTTCACCCTACCTGATACCCTAGATCCACTCCAATTTGCTTATCGCCCTAAAAGGTCCACAGACGATGCAATCGCCATCACACTGCACACTGCCCTATCCCATCTGGACAAGAGGAATACCTATGTAAGGGTGCTGTTCATTGACTACAGCTCAGCATTTAACACCATATTACCCTCCAAAATCATCATTAAGCTTGAGACCCTGGGTCTCGACCCCGCCCCGTGCAACTGGGTCCTGGACTTTCTGACGGGCCACCCTCAGGTGGTGAAGGTGGAAAACAACATGGGTGCGTTCTCAGCCCTCTCCTGTACTCCTTGTTCACCCATGACTGCGTGGCCATGCACGCCTCCTATTCAATCGTAAAGTTTGCATACGACACAACAATGGTAGGCTTGATTACCAACAATAACGAGTCTACAGGGAGGAGGTGAGGGCCCTCGGAGTGTGGTGTCAGGAAAATAACCTCTCACTCAATGTCAACAAAACAAAGGAGATGATCATGGACAGGAAACAGCAGAGGGAACACCCCCATTATATAAGAATAACAGTTACATGTAGTGGAGATACTTTTAGTCATTTCCATATTAATTCAACATTTACCAATAATGTTTTTGGGCAACATCCATATATATGGAACAGTAGTGGAGAAGGTGGAAAGTTTTAAGTTCCTTGGCGTACAAATCAAGGACAAACTGGTGAAGAAGACACAACAGCGCCTCTTCAACCTCAGGAGGCTGAAGAAATTTGGCTTGTCACCTAAAACCCTCACAAACCTTTACAGATGCACAATCGAGAACATCCTGTCGGGCTGTATCACAACCTGGTATGGCAACTGCACAATGCATCCCCTGGGGCAAACTATCTGCCCTCCAGGACACATACAGGACCTTCCTCACAAGAAGGCCAAACAGATCGTCAAGGACAACAACCACCCGAGCCACTGCCTGTTCACCCCGCTATCATCCAGAAGGCGAGGTCAGTACAGGTGCATCTAAGCTGGGCACGAGAGACTGAAAAAAAGCTTCTAGCTCAAGCCCATCAGTCTGTTAAACAGGGAGGCTGCCAACATACAGTGTCAAATCACTGACCACTTTAATAAATTGATTTAATAAAGGTATCACTAGTCACTTTAAATACTGTCACTTTAATAATGTTTACATATCTTGCATTACTTATCTCATATGTATATACTGTATTTTATACCATCTATCGCATCTTGCTTATGTCGCATGGCCATCGCACATCCACATATGTATATGCACATATTCTTATTCCATACCCTTACATTGTGTGTATAACGTAGTCGTTGTAGTGAATTTGTTAGATTACTTGTAAGATATTACTGCACTGTCGGAACTAGAAGCACAAGCATTTCGCTCCACTCGCATTAACATCTGCTGACCATGCGTATGTGACCAATACAATTTCATTTGATTTGATTTGAGACTTAGTTTTCGAAAGAGAGAGGGTCACACTTCATTTGGATTGTTCTACAGATGGTCATACTATCAACAATCTATTTGCTAGCTAAGGTTAGGGTTAGAATTAGGGTTAGAATAAGTGAGGGTTAGTGAGGGTTATAAGTGAGGGTTAGAATAAGGTTTAAATAGAGAGAGAGAAAGAGAGAGAGAGAGAGAGAGAGAGAGAGAGAGAGAGAGAGAAGACAGAGTGTTAGTGCTCAGGCAGAAAGCTACCTTGGCTTCCGAGAGAGGACAGATATTGATCCCCCTCTCCTCTCCTCTAACAAGGGAAGATATGGGCTGATTCCTCTTCCATGTCTGGAGGAATATATCCCTTTCATCCCTTTCTCCTATCCCGTTTATCGCTCCACTTTTCTGGAGAGCACCTCCAATCCCCTCATCCCCCCTCCATCCCCCAAAGCCAGGCAGTAGGGAGAACCCTGTTTGTAGAGCCTTCCGTAAGCCCCCCGAGCCAAAGCGGCTGCGCTCACACAGACATAGATATACAGATGTAGACAGATGTAGACATACACCTCTCTTTTTCTCCCTCACTATATCCTAAGGTGTGTGCAGAGAAAATAAAACGTTCTGCAGGTATGTGGAAAGATTCTGAAACCCACCAAAACAACAAGAAGACTTTGCTGCAACCAAATATTAGAAATAACACGCACACATACACACACAAAGTAAATATGGCTTAGCTGGAGCCAGGTAATATCGTCTTTGTATTTGTGCTCTCCATCAATGTGCTTTGCGGAGAGGAGTGTAAGCAATCAATTTATACTTATTTCTACCGTGTCCGAGCGTTTAGCGGCTACCACTGGCTCAGTCTGGAATGTATGTGTATGTACAGCAGTGCCTCTTAATCATTGTGGATGAGATGGAGCTCCCTACACCAGGGGACAGCTTTGTGTCTCCCCGGTCTCCCTTCGCCTCCACCCCGGAGAGCCAGCGGAGTCATTTTCTGGGTCTTATGATGTCGTCATGGTGTGTTAGCGGAAAGTCCCCACACCAATCCGGCCCTCACTCGCCCTCCCGCTGGTCTCCGTCCTCCTCACCCCCCTCCCTGACACCCCGGCCCCTCAGCCCTCTATTCCCTCTACTCGCCTCCTCCCTCCATCTTCCAGTGGTCAGTGTGGAGGAGAAGATCTGCTGACGCAGGCCAGGCGGAGGTAACAAGCTTACCTGAGGATAATCTCCTAAGAGAAATTTCAAGGGAGGAAATAAGGGAATGAGAGAGAGAAAGAGAGTGAGTGAGTGAGAAAGAGAGAGAGAGAGGCAAAGACGGGATGGATGAAATGGATGGATGAAAAACTTAAAGTTTTTAGTCCCTGACTTGCTGTGCCAAGCAGTTCTCATTCTCCAGGCCAACTTCCCCTCTGTGGTCAAGCACTTACTGCTCCCACAATGCCCCGAGAGAGAGAAACAGAGTTGGAGGGAGGGAGAGAGAGAGAGAGAGAGAGAGAGAGAGAGAGAGAGAGAGAGAGAGATAGAGAGAGAGAGAGAGCGAAAAGAGGAGACAGAAAGAGAGGAGAGAGAGGAGAGGGAAAACAAGTCACTATGTGTAAGTAACTTTGTCTCTCTCCTAGACCCAGTGTCACCCAGCCGATTTAGATTCCTCTCTTTTTCACAATAAATATTTTGGATAACCAAGACAATTTCCTGTAAATACTTTTTGTCTGTATATTTAGAGCTTCAACTGAAGTTTGGGAGAAGAGGTTTTGTGCTAGAGGAGGTGCAGGATGTGTGAGGGTGGAGAAGTTGGAGGTGAGTGGAGGTAAGGGTATAGGAGGTGGGGTGTAGATGGAGAGCTATTCTCTCTGCCCCCTTTCTCTCCCCCCACCTCTTCTTTAATCAAGCCTAGCTTTAATGAACTGTCTGTGACCATCAGTTTCATTTGCACATTTACTCAATCAATACACTCTGTGTATTCAAGCACTTCCATGAAAACTATGTGATAGTCGGAGTGGAAAAGGCCGGAGGGGGGTATGTGTGAATGTGTTTGTTTGTGTGTGTGTGTGCTTGTGTGTGTGAGAATGTGCACACAAGTGTGTGTGCTGTGTGTATTCATGCAGAGACTTCCTAAACCTTGAAGTGTCCAAGATGCCTTTACTACAGAAATTAACTTTGTCATTCCTTTTCTGCTCAAATCTCCAATTAATAGCAATACCCTTCATTCACTCCAGCTTTATGCTCCCCTCTACCCCCTCACCCCTCACTCCTCCTCCATCCATCTGACCATTTAATTAATTAGGCACATCACTTAATTATGACAAATTGCATTACGGCCTCAGCGTGCAGAGCTACGCCAGGTTAGGTTCGGTAACAATTTGATTTGAGTGAGAAGAGGAGATGGGATGAAGGGGAGTTCGGATGGAGATGGGGGGTTTATTGAGCGGAAAGAGACATATGATGAGATTAATAATAATCAGAGCAGCGGGAACTGGCCATGAACAGGGGCAAGGGGGAGGAGGGGGAGATGAGATGAAGATGGGGGAGAGAGGAGGGTGGGCGGAGAGGTGGGTAGAGATGGATCAAATTAGGTTTTTCTCTTCTCATTAGGATCCAAAGAATAAAGTGATAGTAATGGAGAGAGGGGGGGATGTGTGTGTGTGTGTGTGTGTGTGTGTGTGTGTGTGTGTGTGTGTGTGTGTGTGTGTGTGTGTGTGTGTGTGTGTGTGTGTGTGTGTGTGTGTGTGTGTGTGTGTGTGTGTGTGTGTGTTAGGTAGTGGTGGTTTTGCACAGTTTTGTATTGTATTACCATCCAATGCTTTGCCACCATTTTATACACAGGTTAAGATTATCATCAAATATAATTTGGTTTTAATTTCTCTCTCTCTTATTGTAGAAGAGCCAGGTTCAGAGTCTGAAGAGTTGATTATTTCAATCTCTTCATTGTTCTCTCATGGTTCAATTCAAAGTGAAATGACCAGAGGACGAAGATAATTGGCTAATGTCAGCCGCTACGACTAATACAAACACCAACTAATGTCAAATCAAATCCCAGGATGAGTAGATGCTGTTGGGGATCCTAATAAAAATACACCATTTAGCTGATGTCATAGCGCATGCAGCAAAATGCTTGTGTTACTAGCTCCTAACAGCCTGACAAAAAATGTCAAACACGTACACAAGATAATAATCAAAAACTAGAAACAAGATATCACGGTTGTCAGAGCGAATCCAGTTATCAACCCAAATAAAACCGCATTACATAGTAGCACAAGTGCAATCAATGTGCATATACACCAAACATATAGACCAAGGATAATATGTACAGCACTAGATATATTACAGTGAGCAATGTCGAGAATCCAGTGAAGAAATAAACAGTGTATCAAAATGCAATGTACAGTAGTAGCTACATTACAATGAGCTATGTCAAGAATACAGTATATGAATACACCGTGTGAAGAACAGTATAGAAGAAATGGTCCAGTGTGTAATGTCTCTATACACAGGTAACTGACAAAATAAAGAAAGAAAAAAAAACAAGTGTGTTAATAGGACATTGGGAAACCACAAGCCTGAACAGCTTCAATGCACCTTGGCATAGACTCTACAAATGTCTGGACTCTATTGGATGGATGCGACACCATTGTTCCATGATAAATTCCATCTTTTGGAGTTTTGTTGGAAAACGCTGTTTCGGCGCCTCTCTAGAATCTCGCGTAAGTGTTCAAATGGGATGAGATGTGGTGACTAAGACGGCCATGGCATAATGGTTTACATCACTTTCATGCTCATCAAACAATTCAGTGACCACTCGTGCCCTGTGGTTAGGGGCATTGTCATCCTATGGGGGCATAGCCATGAAAGCCAACATAATGGCCTGCCCAGCATTTTTATGCATGACCCTAAGCGTGATGAGATGTTTATTACTCAATTAACCAATGAACCACACCTGTGTGGAAGCACCAGCTTTCAAAATATTTTATATCCCTCAAGTATTTCCATTATTTTGGCAGTTACCTTACATGAGCGTGTGTGTATGTGCGTGTGTTTGTGAGTATGGGTGTATGTTTGTGTGTGAATGTGTATGTGAGTACAGGACTCTGTGTGTTTGTATAGGTTTTGTGTGAGTGAGTCTTTGTCTCTTACTACAGTCTGGCCTGGAGATAGAAGCTGTTTTTCCTGGCTTTGATACACCTGTACTGTCTCTGTCTGCTAGATGGTAGACAGAGGCAGTACTTGGCCTTCCTTTGACACCAAGTGCGGAAATATCCTGGAGGACAGGCAGCCTGCCCTGGGTGATGCATTGGGCTGACCGCACCACCCTCTGTAGAGCCATTTGGTTCAAAGGCGGTGCAGTTGCCAGACCAGGCGGCGATGCAGCAAAAGTTTGTGAGGGGCATGACACATTTCTTCAGCCGCCTGAGTTTGTAGAGGTGCTGTTGCGCCTTCTTCATCATGGTGTTGGCGTGGTGGGACCATTTCAGGTCCTCAGTGATAAAGCTTTTGACCCTCTCAAATAAAATAATATGAAAATATGTGTCGTGTCAAATGCTTACTTACGGGCTTTTCCCCAACAACGAAGAGAGTGAGAAAATAAAATAATAACAGAAAAGTACTAACTCATAGTAATAATATAATAATACAATGAGTAATGATAACTTGGCTATATACACAGGATACCAGTGTCGAGTAGATGTGCAGGGGTACAAGGTAATTGAGGTAGATATGTACATATAACTAAGAATAAAGTGACTAGGCAATAGGATAGATAATAAACAGTAGCACAGGCATATGTGATGAGTCAAAACAGTTTATGAAAAATGTTTCAATGCACATAGTCCGGGTAGCTATTTGGTTAACTATTTAACTAACGATTTAGCAGTCTGCCCCATTGATGTGGGTGGGTGAGTGCTCCCTCCTCTGTCTCCTGTAATCCACAATCAGCTCCTTTGTTTTTTTTATGTTGATGGAGAGGTTATTTTCCTGCCACCACTCTGCCAGGGCCGTCTCGTTGTTGGTAATAAGGCCTACCACTACCGTGTCGTCAGCAAACTGATTGAGTTGGAGTCATGCATAGCAACGCTGTCATTGGTAAACAGGAAGTACACGAGGGGGTTGACCACACACCCCTGGAAGGTTCCGGTGTTGAGGATCAGCGTCGCGGAGGTGTTGTTGCCTACCCTCACCACATGAGGTCACCAGGAAGTTTACGACCCACATGCACAGGGAGAGTTTCAGAAAAGGGCCCTGGGCTTAGTGACAAGCTTGGAGGGCATAATGGTGTTGAAAGCAGAGTTGTAGTCGATGAACAGCAGCCTTACATAGGTATCCATATTTTCAAGGTGGGAGAGGGCCGTGTGGAGTGCAATTGAGATTGCATAGTTTTTGGATCTGTTAGGGCGGTATGCAAATTGATTGAAATGACTGCCATTGGTTCTTGCAGAGATGAAGCCTATGATGTGGATTTTTTAGGGCGATGTGTGTTGCGTTAGTAGCTAGTTAAATTGCGGTAATATTTGACAGTGAGGGAGGTGGGTGGTTTGTGAATGCAGTAAATGGGGGATATGAACCATGGGATAGATCGATATGGTGGTGATTGCCGTGACGAATCCAGAAGAGGATGTTTAATGTCTCAATTCTGTGACACTTCACACACTCCATGTGTTTTACGTACACAAGCTCGTCCTCGGCATACTCTAAACTCACTGGCATCTTTAGCTTCACTATCTTTATGTCCCGTTTTTGTTTAGTTTTTGGTTGTCTTTTAATCCATTCTATGACAGCCTCATCACTCACAAAATCATGACTGGAAAGAGTTGTGACAGTGTTGGTGTGATGTTGTGTGGACGTTATCACACCCTGGCAGGCTAATGTTGTCACAACGTTATGAAGTCATGCTAGGCTAAATCTGTAGAAAGTGAGCAGAGGGGTGAGGGTCAGGTGGTTGGCCGGGGGGGGGGGGGGGTATATATGTATGTGTCTGTGTCCCTTTCATCCTCCTCACTCTTAAGTTCCCCACCTCCAGGCACACACAGCACACACAAACACACACACACACATACACAACCCTCTCCATCCAATCTTTCTCTTTTCGTCAACTACCCCAGGCACTTGGTGCAAAGAGACTTGGTTCACCAGGAGAGGAGAAACGGGTACTTTGTGACTATTCTACATTCAGTACCCCACGGTGCATTAGAACGGTGATTCTGCCTGCTAACCAGCCTCCTTCATGCCTATACTATAGCCCTATTTAGCATAATTCATAGTTTACACGATCCACTCCCCCAACACACAGCATGCTATACACATGAGCATGATCACATTGGTCTGTGGCCACAGGGTATGGTGAGGGGGAGGCGTACTGTAAGTGTGTGTATACAGTATGGATAAAGACTGATCTCCTTTAGCTATTCTGCTTGAAATTAGAATCTCCCTTTGTAAATGAAATGATCTACACGATTTACAGGGCCGGTTTCTTGGACACAGATTAGGCCTAGTCCTGGACGAAATTGTAAGGACTAGGATTATTCTTTGTCTAGGAAACTGGACAAAGAGAAGGGTAGGCAGCTATACCACGTATCCGCAAACTATACCACGTTTCATTCTACCAAACTGCTGTGTACAACAAAAAGTGCTATAGCCAATCTTCAGTATGTCCTCAATGCTACACAGAATAATTATGGGCCGCATAGTACCAAACGCCCTTAGACCATTACATGATGTCTTCGCCAACCAACCATTACTACTAAAAATACTGTATTATTATTGTTATAAGACTGCAGTGCAGTAAGAGGCATTAAATAAGCAGTTATTTCCACGCTAGTTCATTGAAGACCATTTCTCATCTTGAAGAAGCGTCATTATAGTGCCTATTACTTTATGGATAGATTTTATATTCCTTATAGATTGATTTATTGTTTATGCATTTTAAATAAGCTCCACTTCACCCACTGAGGTGAGAGAGAATCCACCACAAGGTCTTAAACGTGTGGAAATTTAAATGAACCCATATTCATACAGTTTCTTGACTGTCCAGCTCGCTAATTTACATTTGAGATTTTAGTAATTTAGTCAAAGCTCTTATCTGGAGCAACTTACAGTTAGTGCATTCATTATAAGATAGCTAGGTGGGATATGACACATATGACAGTCACAGTAAGTAAAATGTTCCTCTATAAAGTAGCTATCGGGAATGTCAGAGCTGGTATGGGGGCAAAACGTGAAGTGTGAGTGTTAGTTCACAAACCATCAAAAACATGCAGGATGGGGAGTGGGCCCTTCAGACCACGTTGAAGATTGAATGCGGCCCCCAGGGGAGAAATGAGTTTGACACCCCTAGGTTACTGTTTGGGACAGGGTTAAGAAAACTTGACCTTCGGATCCAGAGTCATAGGTTAGGCCTATCCACTTCCCCCGTTCACAACGTCCTGGCAAAACCCAAGCCAAGTTCATGGTAATAGTGCTTACTGTTGCCCATAGGCATTACTTGACATGGACAGAGATCCAATTCCGTAAATCTTGCTGGATCTGGCTGGAATTGAAAATTAGATGTTGAATGTTTCTTTAAAAATATACAGTGGGGAGAACAAGTGTTTGATATACTGCTGATATTTGCAGGGTTTCCTACTTACAAAGCATGTAGAGGTCTGTAATTTTGTATCATAGGTAACCTTCAACTGTGAGAGACAGAATCTAAAACAAAAATCCAGAAAATCACATTGTATGATTTTTAAGTAATTAATTAGCATTTTATTGCATGACATAAGTATTTGATCACCCACCAACCAGTAAGAGTTCTGGCTCTCACAGACCTGTTAGTTTTTCTTTAATAAGCCCTCCTGTTCTCCACTCATTACCTGTATTAACTGCACCTGTTTGAACTCGTTACCCGTATAAAAGACACCTGTCCACACACTCAATCAAACAGACTCCAACCTCTCCACAATGGCCAAGACCAGAAAGCTGTGTAAGGACATCAGGGATAAAATTGTAAACCTGCACAAGGCTGGGATGGGCTACAGGACAATAGGCAAGCAGCTTGGTGGGAAGGCAACAACTGTTGGCGCAATTATTAGAAAATGGAAGAAGTTCAAGATGACGGTCAATCACCCTCGGTCTGGGGCTCCATGCAAGATCTCACCTCGTGGGGCATCAATGATCATGAGGAAGGTGAGGGATCAGCCCAGAACAACACGGCAGGACCTGGTCAATGACCTGAAGAGAGCTGGGACCACAGTCTCAAAGAAAACCATTAGTAACACACTACTCCATCATGGATTAAAATCCTGCAGCACACGCAAGGTCCCCCTGCTCAAGCCAGCGCATGTCCAGGCCCGTCTGAAGTTTGCCAATGACCATCTGGTTGATCCAGAGGAGGAATGGGAGAAGGTCATGTGGTCTGATGAGACAAAAATAGAGCTTTCTGGTCTAAATTACACTCACCGTGTTTGGAGGAAGAAGAAGGATGAGTACAACCCCAAGAACACCATCCCAACCGTGAAGCATGGAGGTGGAAACATCATTCTTTAGGAATGCTTTTCTGCAATGGGGACACCGTATTGAGATGAGGATGGATGGGGCCATGTATCGTGAGATCTTGGCCAACAACCTCCTTCCCTCAGTAAGAGCATTGAAGATGGGTCGTGGCTGGGTCTTCCAGTAAGAAGCATCTCAAGGTCCTGGAGTGGCCTAGCCAGTCTTCAGACCTGAACCCAATAGAAATTCTTTGGAGGAAGCTGAAATTCCGTATTGCCCAGAGACCGCCCCGATACCTGAAGGATCTGCAGAAGGTCTGTATGCAGGAGTGTGCCAAAATCCCTGCTGCAGTGTGTGCAAACCTGGTCAAGAACTACAGGAAACTTATGATCTCTGTAATTGCAAACAAAGGTTTCTGCTTTTCTGATGTATCAAATACTTATGTCATGCAATAAAATGCAAATTAATTACTTAAAAATCATACAATGTGATTTTCTGGATTTTTGTTTTATATTCCGTCTCTCACAGTTGAAGTGTACCTTTGTAAGTAGGAAAACCTGCCAAATCGGTAGTGTATCAAATACTTATACTCCCCACTGTATATATATATTCAAAATAATAGTTTCACCATATTAAAAACGAGATTTCAGTTAATGTAACAGCGTTGACCTTAAAATGAGGGACAGACGTAAATGAATCACGAATCACGTAAAATCATCATCTTCAGAAATTATTTTGTCAAAGCAATAAAATAGGGCTTCATAATGATGTTGAAACTTGGAGAAATCTTTGGATTTAAGTGATTTGAGATCTTTCTAGAAGTGGAACAGGGTTGACGGAGGGACATGTCAAAATGCCAGATTTTGTTTACACTTAAGCAAGCCTTTATTCATATAAAAATATATAAAAAAATCTCCATGTGGCCTATATTAAAGGGCACTTCAATGAATATAACTTTAATATACCTTTTAAAATATTGGTGCACAATTTCTACTTAACGTATCAAAGGGACATAATATCAACAGTGATATTTTCCGTTTTTCTATGAGATCGTCTCTCTCTCATTCTGTTTCTCTCGCTCTCGCTTTCTCTCTGACTCTCTCTCTCTCGCTCTCTCTCGCTCTCTCTCTCTCTCTCTCTCCTTGTTGTGTGGAAATAACAAACCATCCAGGAGACACACACACACACACACACACGTTTGGTGGCTGTCAGAACGGCATTTTGGGCCCGTCTCCCATCGGCCACACAGAGTCTTGGCTCCCCAGCACTGTGGTAAGGGATTAATAACATTTGATTAGAGTGTAATTTGCCGTGACACCCCACTCACCCCCAGAGGTGCAGTTTGTTTCCCTCACCCCTCCAGAGGTGCGGATTGCCCCTCTCTCCCACAGGAGGAGGGTTCAGACACATAATCCACATAACTAATTGGCCCCACAGGAATCAGTGGTGTCTCAGGTACATCATAATAATGAGAGGGAGCCTCCATACAGTACACTACTCTCTCTCTCTCTCTCTCTCTCTCTCTCTCTCTCTCTCTCTCTCTCTCTCTCTCTCTCTCTCTCTCTCTCTCTCTCTCTCTCTCTCTCTCTCTCTCTCTCTCTCTCTCTCTCTCTCTCTCTCTCTCTCATCTATCCTCCCCATCCCTCTCTTTTCCTATTTTTCCTATTCTTTTTCTGTCCTCTCTCATTTGTTGCTATATAAGTCTAGTGACATTCTTTAAAAACATGTATTTTTCCTTGAAATCTCAGGTGTTTACCCTTTTAGTGCTAAGGTGCCCTACTTCCACCCCCTCCTTCCACCACGGCTGGTCAGGGTGCCCTGTGCTGAAGACAGCAGTTTAGGGTTTGTCCCGTGAGCGCATGGGTAAACCCAGCTCTATATATATGCAAATCACATTCATTCTCTCTCTGTCCTCAGCGCCACAGTGTAATGGACAATCTATGAGGGGTATTGATTGACACAGAGATGTCTCTTTCTATCTATCTCTCTGTGTGTGTGTGTGTGTGTGTGTGTGTGTGTGTGTGTGTGTGTGTGTGTGTGTGTGTGTGTGTGTGTGTGTGTGTGTGTGTGTGTGTGTGTGTGTGCGCGGGCACATGTGTACATACAGGGGTTGATGAATGGGTTATGCTGATGATCAGAAAATCATTATTAGGAAACATCTTTGTATGCATGACCTATAGTACAGTTCACTAGAGTGTGTGGCAGTTATAATGTTACCCTGACTGTAACCTCCAATGGACTCCAGTGGTCCTAATGTATGGGTTCCTCTTCATGTGTGTGTGGGAAACCCACAAAAAGAGGAAGAAGAGGAAAAGAAAAACATCTTGAAAAGAATCATGCTAAATTCTCCTTCCCTCTCCATTCTTCTACTCCACTCTACCCTTTTTTCTCATATTATCTCCCATCTGCGTGCGCGCCTGCGTTCGTGTGTACATTTACTGCTCATCGTGTGGACTTCCTACCTCAGCTGGAGCTGTTTCCTCATGCAGAACTAGAAAACTAGATATGCAGGCAAACAAAACACACATGTGCTTGCACACACAGACTCCTTAATGCTGGTGTGTGTGTGTGTGTGTGTGTGTGTGTGTGTGTGTGTGTGTGTGTGTGTGTGTGTGTGTGTGTGTGTGTGTGTGTGTGTGTGTGTAATGATCTCAGACTAAGGGTCTGGGGATGGGTTTTTGAATGACTGGTGACTGGCTGAGCTCAGCTGAGGGATTGAAATTCGGACGCTTTGGGCATGCGTTGGATTTATGGCTGCTTTGACACCGCCTCCATCGTAAATTACCCATCAACCCTGGAACAATGTGAGGCCTGGGAATGGGCTGGTAATGGGCTGGTGGGCTGGGAATGGGAACAATTCTCTTGTCACGTCTAGTCAAGGTGGGTGGAATCAGGCGCAGAGAGCAGAATGCGATAATAACGTTTATTCTCCTGTGAACAAAAAACAAACAACAGTCAACCCAAAATAAAGACAGGGTGAAAATATCCAAAACAGGATAAAGACTAACCGGGACAACCTACATTAAATACAGACACTAATTAACTAAACAACACACACGTGAAACCAATTAGACAAAACCAACAGAAACACGAAAAAGGGATCAGTAGTGGCTAATAGGACGGTGACGACGACCGCCGAGCACCGCCCGAATGGGCAGGAGAGCCAACCTCGGCGGAAGTCGTGACAGTACCCCCCCCTTGACGCGCGGCTCCCGCAGCGCGCCGCCACCGTCCTCGAGGACGACCCGGAGGACGAGGTGCTGGGCGATCCGGGTGGAGGCGGTGGAAATCACTCAGAAGGGAAGGGTCCAAAATATCCCTCACCGGAACCCAGCATCTCTCCTCCGGACCGTACCCCTCCCAGTCCACGAGGTACTGTAGGCCCCCCACCCGGCGTGCGTCTCGAATCTAGAATGCTTCGAACTGTATACGCCGGGGGCCCCTCGATGTCCAGAGGGGGCGGAGGGACCACAGGCACCTCACCTTCTTGCAGGGGACCAGCCACCACCGGCCTAAGGAGAGACACATGAAACGAGGGGTTAATACGGTAATACCTCGGAAGTTGTAACCTATAACACACCTCGTTTATTCTCCTCAGGACTTTGAACGGCCCTACACACTGCGGCCCCAGCTTCCGACAGGGCAGACGGAGAGACAGGTTTCGGGTCGAGAGCCAGACCCTGTCCCCCGGTGCAAACACGGGGGTCTCACTGCGGTGCTGGTCAGCACTCCTCTTCTGCCGTTCTCCCGCTAGCTGTAATGAGTCCTGAACGGCTTTCCAGGTGTCCTTGGAGCGCTGTACCCATTCCTCCACCGCAGGAGCCTCGGTCTGACTCTGATGCCATGGAGCCAGGACCGTCTGGTAACCTAACACACACTCAAAAGGAGATAGGAGTGGCGTAAGGAGTTTTGGGCTAGTTCGGCCCATGGAACATACCTTGCCCACTCACCAGGCCGGTCCCGACAATAGGACCGCAGAAACCTGCCCACATCCTGGTTAACGCGCTCCACCTGCCCATTACTCTCGGGGTGAAAACCTGAGGTTAAGCTAACCGAGACCCCCAGTCTCTCCATAAACGCCCTCCACACTCTGGACGTGAATTGGGGACCCCGATCAGAGACGATATCCTCAGGCACCCCATAGTGCCGGAAGACATGGGTAAACAAAGCCTCAGCAGTCTGCAGGGCCGTAGGGAGACCGGGCAACGGAACGAGACGACAGTAACTTAGAAAACCGATCCACAACGACCAGGATCGTAGTACATCCCTGGGACGGGGGAAGGTCGGTAAGAAAATCCACCGATAAATGTGTCCACGGCCGTTGTGGAACGGGGAGAGGTTGTAACTTCCCTCTAGGCAGGTGCCAAGGAGCCTTGCTCTGAGCACACACTGAACAGGAGGAGACATACAATCTCACGTCTTTAGCCAGTGTGGGCCACCAGTATCTCCCTCTCAGACTCTGCACTGTCCTCTTGATACCAGGATGACCCGAGGAGGGAAGAGTATGAGCCCACCTAATTAGCTTGTCCCGGACCACCCTCGGCACGTACTTGGTCCCAACTGGACAGTTAGGAGGAGCCGGCTCTGACCGTGAGGCCCTCTCTATCTCAGCGTCCACCTCCCATATCACCGGTGCCACGAGACATGACGGTTGAATGATGGGAGTTGGCTCTACTGACCGTTCCTCGGTATCATAGAGGCGAGACAGTGCGTCAGCTTTAGTGTTTTGGGAGCCTGGCCGATATGTGAGGGTAAACTGGAACCTAGTAAAAAACATGGCCCATCTAAATTGACGTGGATTTAGTCTCTTAGCTGCCCGGATGTACCCGAGATTACGATGGTCAGTCCAGACGAGAAAAGGGTGTTTAGCCCTCTCAAGCCAGTGTCTCCACACCTTCAGAGCTTTGACTACAGCTAACAACTCCCGGTCCCCCACATCATAGTTTCGCTCCGCTGGGCTGAGTTTGCTCGAATAGAAAGCACATGGGCGGAGTTTGGATGGCACGTCCGAGCCTTGGGACAGCACGGCTCCAACCCCAGCCTCGGACGCATCCACCTCCACTATGAACGCTAAAGAGGGGTCCGGATGCGCCAACACGGGCGCGTTGGTGAACAGCTCCTTCAAACGACTGAAAGCTCTGCCCGCCTCTGCTGACCAACGCAAGCGCAATGGTCCTCCCTTCAGCAGTGAGGTGATGGGAGCAGCCACCTGACCAAAACCCCGGATAAACCTCCGGTAGTAATTGGCAAACCCTAAAAACCGCTGCACTTCTTTCACCGTGGTCGGAGTCGGCCAATTACGCACGGCTGTAACGCGATCATCCTCCATCACCACCCCGGAGGTGGAAATACGATACCCCAGGAAGGAAACGGACTGTTTGAAAAACTCACATTTCTCCGCCTTACAATACAGGTCATGTTCCAGTAGTCGCCTAAGTACCTTACGCACCAAAGACACATGCTCCGCGCGTGTGGCAGAATAGATCAAAATGTCATCAATGTACACTACCACTCCCTGCCCGAGCAGGTCTCGGAGAATCTCATCTACGAAAGATTGAAAAACGGCAGGAGCATTCTTCAACCCGTATGGCATGACGCAGTATTCATAATGACCAGAAGTAGTACTAAATGCGGTTTTCCACTCATCTCCTTTCCGGATACGTACCAGATTATACGCGCTCCTCAGGTCCAGTTTTGTGAAGAATCGCGCCCCGTGAAATGATTCCATTGCCGTAGCGATGAGAGGTAGTGGGTAACTAAACCCCACTGTGATGGAATTTAGACCTCTATAATCAATACACGGACGCAGACCTCCATCCTTCTTCTTCACAAAAAAGAAGCTTGAGGAGACGGGTGATATGGAGGGCTGAATGTATCCCTGTCCCAGCGATTCGGAAACATATGTTTCCATCGCAACTGTCTCCTCCTGGGACAATGGATACACGTGACTCCTAGGAAGTGCAGCGTTTTCCAGAAGGTTTATCGCACAGTCCTCTCGACGATGAGGTGGTAATTGGGTCGCCCTCCCTTTACTGAAAATGATAGCCAAATTGGCATAATCTGAGGGAATGCGCACGGTGGAAACTTGGTCTGGACTCTCCACCGTGGTCGCACCAACGGCAACTCCTATGCACCTTCCTGAACACTCCTCTGACCACCCCTTAAGAGCCCCCTGTCGCCAGAAAATCACTGGGTTGTGTTGAGCTAACCAGGGAACCCACAACACTACTGGAAACGCAGGTGAATCTATAAGGAACAGGCTAATCTGCTCCTTATGATCACCCTGCGTTACCATGTCCAGCAGCACCGTAGCCTCCCTAATTACTCCTGACCCTAATGGTCAGCTATCTAAGGAGTGCACGGGGAAAGGTTGATCTAACGACACCAAGGGGAATCCCTAGCCTCAACGTAAGCCCACGATCCATAAAATTCCCAGCTGCGCCTGAATCAATTAGCGCCTTATGCTGTAGAAATGGGGAAAAACTAGGGAAAGAAATCAATACAAACACATGACCGACAGGAAGCTCTGAATGAGTTTGGTGCTTACTCACCTGGGGTGATCGAGCAGTGTTCCGCCTGTCCTCCCGACTCCTAGACGAGTTCCTCCAGCACCGGTCGGACGTGTGCCCTCGTCGACCACAACTGGTGCAGGAGAACACTCCTCCTCCAGTCCCCCTTGAAGCCGTACCTCCTAATTCCATAGGGATAGGAACATGGGGGCTAGGGATAGGAAACGACAGGACCTGATCCGAACGCCCGCGAACAGCCAGCAGGTTGTCGAGACGGATAGCCAGATCGATAAGTCCATCCAGTGTGAATGTGGTGTCCCGACATGCCAGCTCCCTGCGGACGTCCTCCCTGAGACTACATCTAAAATGATCAATCAAGGCCCTGTCGTTCCATCCTGCTCCTGCTGCCAAAGTCCTGAACTCAAGGGCAAAATCCTGTACGCTCCTCGTCTCCTGACGAAGGTGGAACAGCCGTTCACCCGCCGCCCGACCCTCGGGTGGATGGTCAAAAACAGCTCGAAATCGGCGGGTGAACTCTGGGTAATTATCCTTAGCCGAGTCCGGACCATTCCATACTGCGTTAGCCCACTCAAGGGCTCGCCCAGTCAAGCAGAAGATGAGGGCGCACACGCTCTCCTCTCCAGAGGGAGCAGGACGCACGGTAGCCAGGTATAATTCCAGCTGAAGGAGGAAACCCTGGCACCCAGCCGCCGATCCGTCAAACACCCGTGGGAGTGTCAGCTAAAGAGCCCTAGAGCCGGATGAGGTCGCAGAAACAGGAGGTTCTGGAGAAGGGGTTGGTGAAGATGATGTGGGGAGGCCACTCCTCTCCCATCGATCCATTCTCTCCATCATTTGGTCCATAGCAGAACCAATCTGGTGCAGCATGCTGGTATGATGGAGGACCCTCTCTTCCATCGATGGGAGAGGAGACGCTGCTGCTCCTGCTGATTCCATAGGTGGTGCGGGATTCTGTCACGTCTAGTCAAGGTGGGTGGAATCAGGCGCAGAGAGCAGAATGCGATAATAACGTTTATTCTCCGGTGAACAAAAAACAAACAACAGTCAACCCAAAATAAAGACAGGGTGAAAATATCCAAAACAGGATAAAGACTAACCGGAGAAAAAACAAACAGCAAACACCGACAGACAAAACGAAATGACAAAACAAACAATCCCGCACAAAACAAGGGCGGGACAACCTACATTAAATACAGACACTAATTAACTAAACAACACACACGTGAAACCAATTAGACAAAACCAACAGAAACACGAAAAAGGGATCAGTAGTGGCTAATAGGACGGTGACGACGACCGCCGAGCACCGCCCGAATGGGCAGGAGAGCCAACCTCGGCGGAAGTCGTGACATCTCTGAACTCCTCCTGGAGTTTAACGCCTCCTGACTCACACCTCCTCACCCAACCCCTCCTGACCATCAGCCTATAAAAAGCATACAAACTCTCCATAATAATCTACCAAACAGATGTATACAGTAGTTATGGGTTTTATCAATAAGAAACATTCCGTCTTTAACATTTGATTTCAATATAGGATTCAGGCTTGATATGTATTTATCCCCCTTGTACCATTGCAGATTATTTTCATTTTGTATAATTAGCTGATACATTCATGAAAGAAAAGCAATGCTCTCTGTGTGCATGGAATTTATCTGTCCGTGACAAACATAATTACACAGGTTAAAACATATGTAGATTGAAATAATTTCCATAATAACTTCCATAAAATGCTCACTTGCTTTTCAGGATATAAAGCTTTTCAGGGTATTAAGTTCCCTAACCACCTCGCCCCTCTCCTTCTCTGAGATGTGGTGGTGTTACCTCCTGGTGAGGGCTGGAGATGGGGCAGGAAGATTGATTTCACACCCACAGAACCACAGAACAGATAAGGAGGGAATATCCATTGGCAGGCAGGACTGTATGGTCAGGGGCATATGTGTGTGTGTGTGTGTGTGTGTGTGTGTGTGTGTGTGTGTGTGTGTGTGTGTGTGTGTGTGTGTGTGTGTGTGTGTGTGTGTGTGTGTGTGTGTGTGTGTGTGTGTGTGTGTGTGTGTGTGTAAACAGAGAACTGCAGAGAGAAGCAGAAAGGTACAACCTGATTGTATCTGTATTACATGAAATGTGTTTTAAATTATGAGTTTTTGCATATGGAGTGCAGACAGGCAGTAATTCATTGTTCAAAGTTTAAAATGTTATAACCAATTATGTAATTGAATTAACTTAAATGCTATTAGCATATATATTCCATTATATGTGCAGTTCCCAGAGCCCGGAAATAGACTTTCTATAATGTTGGTTATGTGACAACCCAGCAAACCGTTAAAATTCGCAGAACATTAGCTAAGATTCCCATTAAGTTCTAGATAAGGTTTTATCTAACATTAAGGTGATAACATCCCCAAAACATTCAAATCTACAATGTTATGCACAGCATATGTAGCAACCACCACAGCACTTACCCCAACAGTTCTCATTAGGTTTCCAGGTAATCTAATAACACAATGTATCAGTAATGTTTTCCAGCCAGCCCAAATTTGTTCTGTAAAAGTTTCCAGGCCATTTATCAGGTTGCGGCAATTGTTCTCGTTACACAAAATCTGTACATTACACAAGAATTTGAGCTGAAGATAATACAATGTTTGTCTGACGTTGCAAGAACATTCCCAGAATACATTTTGTATTTTCTTTAAATGTTCCCAGAATGTTTCATTGTTGTGGGAGCAGTCTGGTGGGAACATTGTGTGGACATCACAAAGGGAAATGTTGCCAAAACACTAAACTGTCCAGTTGCACGGATGACTATGCAGTGTTTTTTTTGTCTAAAAAACATTCACCTGATGTTGCAAGAATATACCCAAAACACATTTTTATGTTCTAAAACTGTCCAGTTGTGCTGACTTTTAGATCATGTTTGTTTCAGGGTGCATAAAACATGCCTTTAATGTTTCAAGAATGTTGAAAGAACAGCTTTTCTGAGTGATTTTAATACTTACTCACATTGGGTATGGAGACCGAGATCGCAAAGTCATCGAGAACAGCTGATGCTCTCATGCATGGTTCATGGTTGCTTGCCTCGAAGCAATAATGAAAGGCATTTAGCTTGTCTGGTAGGCTTGAGTCACTGCGCAGCTTGTGGCTGGGTTCCCCTTTGTAATCCATGATAGTTTGCAATGCCTGCCACATCCCATAAGCACCCGAGTAGGATTTGATCTCAGTCCTGTATTGACCTTTTGCCTGTTTGATGTCTGAGGTCGTAGCGGGATTTCTTATCAGTGTCCAGATTACTGTCCCGCTCCTTGAAAGCGGCAGCTCTATCCTTTAGCTCACTGTGGATGTTGCCTGTAATCCATGGCTTCTGGTTGGGATATGTACATACGGTCACAGTGGGGACCACATTGTCAATGCATCTATTAATAATAATAATAATAATACATGGGACTTATACACTGAGTGTATAAAACATTACGAGCTCCTGCTCTTTTCATGACATAGACTGACCAGGTGAATCCAGGTGAAAGCTATGATCTCTAATTGATTTCACTTGGTAAATCCACTTCAATCAGTGTAGATCAAGGGGAGGAGACAGGTTAAAGAAGGATTTTTAAGCCTTGAGGCAATTGAGATATGGATTGTGTATGTGTTCCATTCAGAAGTTGAATGCGCAAGACAAAATATATAAGTGCCTTTGAACGGGATATGGTAGTAGGCGCCAGGTGAACCGGTTTGAGTGTGTCAAGAAATGCAGCTGGGTTTTTCACACTCAACAGTTTCCTGTGTGTGGTCCACCACCCAAAAGACATCCAGGCAACTTGACACAACTGTGTGAAGCATTGAAGTCAACATGGGCCAGCATCCCTGAAGTCCATTGAAGTTTACCCCACGACAAACTGATGCTGTTCTTGGTGCAAAAGGGGGTGCAATTCAATATTAGGAAGGTGTTACACTTTTGTACACTCAGTGTATAGCGCTTTTCAAGGACCAAAAGTTAAGGGTAGGCCCTGTCAAAGAGGTGTGGCTTTAGGAGGGGCTAAAAGATGGTAATTTATTCAGAGTCACAGATGGCTGGAGGGAGTTCTAGATGTTAGGAGCAACCCTGGAGAAGGCTTTGCCACCGAAGCTCAGGAGGTTCGACCTGGGGATGACAATGTGGGCTGCTGTGGTGGAACAGAGTGTGAGTGTGGTTTGGTAGGTGAAAAGAAGGTCTGAGAGGTAGAGGGGACAAGGTGGGGAAGGTCTTTGTAGGGCAGAAGGAGGATCTTGTAATCAACGCGTTGGGAGATAGGGAGCCAGTGGAGATCACGGAGGACAGGGGTGATGTGCTGCTAGGACTGAGTGTGGATGAGGAGTCGGACTGCAGAGTTTTTAACTATTTGGAGCTTATGGATGGAGCTTGAGCTGATGCCACAGAGTAGTGATTTACAGTAGTCAAGACTGGAGGAGTTGAATTCATGTACGAGGGTTTCAGCGGCAGGACCTGAGAGGGAGGACCTCACTTAGGCAATGTTTCAGATGTGGAAGAATGTGGATGTCTTATGTGGTTTTTAAAGGAGAGGGTGAATTCCAGGATGACACCAAGGTTGCATGACTGAAGGGAGGGAGAGACAGTGGTGTCGTCAATGGTGAGGATGAGGTTGCCAGCTTCATTGAGGGTGGGTTTGGTGCCTATGAGAAGGAGTTCTGTTTTATCACTGCTGAGCTTGAGGAAGTTGTGTTGCATCCATGTTTTTATTGCAGAGAGGCAGGATTCAACGTGAGTCAGAGGTAGGTTGAAGAGAGATTCGGTGCTGAAGTAGATCTGGGTGTCATCGGCATAGCAGTGGAAGTCAAGGATGAAGTGACGTAGGATCTGACCAATGCATAGGATGTAGATGAGTCTGAGGTGAGGGACACCCTGTAATAACTGAAGCTGAGTCTGAGGTGTGGCAATTGAGGGAGATATAGTGGGTCTTGTTCGTGCCCTAAACAACCAGACCGTCAAGCCTGGTGAGGAGGATCTGATGGCTCTGTGTCAAAAGCGGCACTTTTGTCACAGGAGAATCAGATTGTTGAGAGCACCATCATCAGCAGAGGTGAGGAGATCATTGACAACTTTGAAGAGTGCAGTTTCAGTACTGTGGAAGGGGCCAGAACCAGACTGGAGGAGCTCAAATAGGTTGTTGATTAGCAGATGAGTCTGTAATTGGGGGGGGCAACAGTACATTCCAGAGTCGAGGCAAGGAAGGGGAGGTTGGAAATGGGGGGAAACAGTACATTCCAGAGTCGAAGCAAGGAAGGGGAGGTTGGAAATGGGGGGGCAACAGTACATTCCAGAGTCGAAGCAAGGAAGGGGAGGTTGGAAATGGGGGGGCAACAGTACATTCCAGAGTCGAAGTAAGGAAGGGGAGGTTGGAAATGGGGGGGCAACAGTACATTACAGAGTCGAAGCAAGGAAGGGGAGGTTGGAAATGGGGGGGCAACAGTACATGCCAGAGTCGATGCAAGGAAGGGGAGATTGGAAATGGGGGGCAACAGTACATTCCAGAGTCGAGGCAAGGAAGGGGAGGTTGGAAATGGAGCGGAAGTTATTGAGGGTGGTGGTGTCCAGTCCTGGCGTTTTTAAGATGGGGGGGGCAGCTGTTTTGTAGTTGGAGGGGACAATTCCGTGGGTGAGGGAGAGGTTGATGATGTGTGTGATATATGGACAGAGAACAGGTGGACAGGCTTTGATGTGAACAGTGAGGAGAGGATCCAAGGAGAAAGTTGTGGTCTTGGACGTCATGATGAGTTTCTAGATGCAGGGAGAGTCAATGGGGGCGAATTCGGAGAGACAGGTTTCAGTGGTGACGGTTGGGAGGTTGACAAGGACATGGGAGATTGAGAAAGATTGATCAATCAAATCAAATTGTATTAGTCACATGCGCCGAATACAACCTTACAGTGAAATGCTTACTTACGAGCCCCTAACCAACAATGTAGTTAAAATATATATATATGACGAAGAATAAGAAATAAAAGTAACAAGTAATTAAAGAGCAGCAGTAAAATAACAATAGCCAGACTATACACAGGGGGGTACTGGTACAGAAACAATGTGCGGGGGCACCGGTTAGTTGAGGTATTCGGTCAGTGAACAGTTTATTTTGGCAACCTTGTCCTTGAAAAACTGAAGGAAGGAGTTGCAGAGTTCAGTGGAGGAAGTAGAAAAGGTATCATCATGGAGCTGAAGTAGTTTTCTGACAGTGGAGAATGGAGTCCGGGATTCGTATTGGGAAAGGGGGATACCGAGTCAGTTGTACAACTGAATGCATTCAACTGACATTTGTCTTCCGCATTTAACCCTCATTTTTCTGCCTTTTGCAACTGCCTTGATTTTGCTGGACCCCAGGAGGAGGAGCAGCTGCAAGGCAGCAGCTAATTGGGATCCATAATAAATACGAATACAAATCCAACCACTCTGAATCAGAGAGGTGAGGGGGACTGCCTTAACCATCATCCATGTCATTGGCACCCAGGGAGCAGTTGTTGTTTGTGGTTAACTACCTTGCTCAGGAGCAGAAAGACAGCTTTTTTTTACCTTGTCGGCTCTGGGATTCGATCAAGCAACCTTTCAGTTACTGGTCCAAGGCTCCTAGCCTGAGCTGTTGATGATGTCAGAGAAGTATGTGGACCTGGATGCACTGAGTGCATCTCTGAAGGTGAAGAGGTGGAGTTTGTAGGCCTCAGTGTGGACAGGCAATCCAGATGACCGGCAAGCTATAGGGCGCAGAGCGCAGGGGTAAACCACGGGGGGGTTGAGGAGAAGGAGACAGGTTTCGTTTGGAGGAAGGGCAGAGAGTAGAGGGAGACAGATAGAGCACTGTTGAATTGGGCAGCAAGTTCATCAGGTGAGTTGGGGGCGCGGTCAAGGGGCTGGGCAGAGCAGATGACATCATAGAGTTGGAAGGGGTTAACAGCTTTGATGGAGATGAGGCATTATTCAGTGTGGTGGGGTGAGTATGAGGGGAAGAGAGAAATGAAGGATCTTGTGGTCAGATAGTGGGAACAGGGAGAAGAAATATTAGTTAGGTTGAGGCCAACAGAGCAGACGAGATCAAGTGTGTGTCCCTTGATGTTAGTGGGAAAATGTACATATTGCGTAATATTGAAACAGTCCAGAGCAGCAATGAAATCAGAGGCACGTTTTCAGTTGTATGAATCCACGTGAATATTCATACTGACAAGCAAATGTAAGAGGAGGAAGAGTGGGACAGCAATGGTGAGTAGTTGAGATAGTTCAGACAGGAATTATTCATTAGCTTTAGGACAGAGGCATCAAGACAAGCATTGTCATTTGTTATTCCGTAAAGTGAGTGTGGAAGAGGTGAAATAATTGTTGCCGTCTATCAACAATGATAAGCCATCAACTAGTTGGCAAATACATTATTCTTACAGAATTTCTATGTGGGCGAGGATATTGGAAATGTACTCAAAGCCTATTGGATGATAACTTGCTTTTAACCAGCACAGAATCATTTATAACTGACCTTTTTCCAACAAAACGTATGTACAGCAGATCCCCTTAGTAAATGTGACACTTTTAAACATGCCTTTCGAGGCCATGCAATTCAATACTTATCTTTAAAACAAAAGCAATTTAGGTCAAAAGGGTTCATATTAACAAAGGAAATGGAGGGACTAACAGTACAGATAGAGAGCAATAAAAACTGTACCATAGAGGCACAGAATAAGTTAGAGGAAAAACAAAAAGAACTGGAGGAACTCATTCAAGAAAGATCAAATGTAATATATTAAACAAAATAAAGCTAAATCATAGGAATATGGGGAAAAATCCACATGTATTTTTATTTTTATATTCAACATAGAAATGCTACCAAAATTTTTTTTTCACCAAACAATATTTTCAAAGAGGAAGCAAACGTATTTTTTTCGTTTCAGTTTCCTCCAGCTCAACTAACCAAAGTGAATTGTACGGATTTGTTTTCTATTAATAATGTAATTAATAATAATAATTAAAACAGCTTTACAAAAAGACTAGTGTGAAGGCAGAATTACAGAGAAGGAACTTCCCCTTGGAATTTTTCCAATTCCAATTCCCCTTGGAATTTTTCTTATTTTGTTGCCTTACAACCTGGAATTAAATTTGTTTTGGGGGGGTTTATATCATTTGATTACACAACATGCCTACCACTTTGAAGATGCAAAATATTTGTTAAAAAATAAGAAATATGACAAAAAAACAACCATGCCTAACTATTCACCCCCCCAAAAGTCAATACTTTGTAGAGCCTTTTCTACTTCCTCCACAGCAATATTTAATTCATACCACAGATTCTCAATTGGATTGAGGTCTGGGCTTTAACTGGGCCATTCCAAGACATTTAAATGTTTCCTCTTAAACCACTCGAGTGTTGCTTTAGCATTATGCTTAGGGTCATTGTCCTGCTGGAAGGTAAACCTCCGTCCCAGTCTCAAATCTCTAGAAGACTGAAACAGGTTTACCTCAAGAATTTCAATTCTGACCAGTTTCCCTTTCCCTGCCGATGAAAAACATCCCCACAGCATGATGTTGCCACCAACATGCTTCCCTGTGTGGATGGTATTCTCGGGATGATGAAAGCTGTTGGGTTTGCGCCAGACATATTGTTTTTCTGCATTGACAAAAAAACTACATTTTTGTCTCATCTGACCAGAGTACCTTCCTCCATATGTTTGGGAGTCTCCCACATGCAATTTGGTGAACATCAAACATGTATGCTTATTTTTTTCTTTAAGCAATGGCTTTTTTCTGGCCACTCTTATGTAAAGCCCAGCTCTATGGAGTGTATGGCTTAGTGATCCTATGGACAGATACTCCAATCTCCTTCAGGGTTATTTTTGGTCTCTTTGTTGCTCCTCTGATTAATGCCCTCTTTGCGTGGTCTGTGAGTTTTGGTGGGTGGCCCTCTCTTGGCAGGTTTGTTTTGGTGCCATATTCGTTCCATTTTCTATAACATATTTAAAGGTGCTCCCTGGGATGTTCAAAGTTTTGGATATTTTGTTCTAATCCAACCCTGATCTGTACCACAACTTTGTCCCTGACCTGTTTGGAGAGCTCCTTGGTCTTCATCGTGCTGCTTGCTTGGTGGTGCCACTTGCTTAGTGGTGTTGCAGACTTTGGGGCCTTTCAGAACAGGTGTATATATACTGAGATCATGTGACACTTACATTGCACACAGGTGGACTTTATTTAACTAATTATGTGTCTTCTGAAGGGAATTGGTTGCACCAGATCTTATTTAGGGGCTTCAGAGCAAAGTGGGTGAATACATATGCACAGACCACTTTGCCTTTTTTTGTGTTTTTTCGTTGTTGAAACAAGTCATTTTGTTCATACACTATTTCGTGTATGTCCATTAAATGACATCCAAATAAACATCAATTTAAATTTCAGGTTGTAATGCAACAAAATAGGAAAAATGCCAAGGGGATGAATTATTTTGCAAGGCACTGTAAATATAAAGATCCATTCCATTTATAAAATTGGAGGCCCCTTACACTTCAGTGTTGTGACGCAAAAATTCTATCAAAATTGTCACGCCTTGGTCTTAGTATTTTGTGTATTCGTTTATTAGTTGGTCAGGCCAGGGTGTGACATGGGTTTATGTTGTTGTATTTTGTGTTGGGGTTTTGTAGTTATTGGGATTGCGGTTGAGTAGGGGTGTTGCATAGGTTTGGCTGCCTGAGGCGCTTCTCAATCAGAGTCAGGTGATTCTCGTTGTCTCTGATTGGGAACCGTATTTAGGTAGCCTGGGTTTCACTTTGTATTTCGTGGGTGATTGTTCCCGTCTCTGTGTAGTTTCACCAGATAGGCTGTAATTAGGTTTCACGTTCCGTTTTGTATTTGTATCAGTTATTTCATGTACCGCATGAGTAACCAACACGCTGCATTTCGGTCCGACTCTCTTTCGACAAACGAAGTACGCCGTTACAAAAATGCACAGCACATAGAAATAATGAACAAATTACATGTGTTCTAGGAACGTTCTTGCAACATTCTGCAATCATCAGCATGACTGGACAGTTTTTGTGTAATGAGAACATTTGCCGTGACCTAACAAATGTTCTGGAAACTTTCACAGAACCAATTTTGGTTTGCTGGGAAGGAATAAAGATCCATTTACTTCCTAGAAGGAACAATAAAAAGAGAGAGCAAACAACTAGACCAAGACAGTAATTATGAGAGAGAGAGAGAGAGAGAGAGAGAGAGAGAGAGAGAGAGAGAGAGAGAGAGCGAGAGAGAGAGAGGTGGAGACGGATGGAGAGAGGGGAAGGAACAGAAAGGGAGGGAAATGGGTGATAGGTAGAAAGGTCGAAAGAGAGGTAAAGACAGAGATAGAAATATGGGGAAACGGAGGCAAAAATGTAGAGCAAGACTGAGGTAGATAGAGGTATGTGTTCAGAGAGTGCGAGAGAGTGGCAAGGCAGGGTCAGGTTGTTTATGATGATCTTGTCACTTCCCGTCTCTTTGGGACAACCAGGAGATGGAGTGTTGAGGAGTGGCGGGGGTGATGGGCTGGTGTGTGTGTGTGTGTGTGTGTGTGTGTGTGTGTGTGTGTGTGTGTGTGTGTGTGTGCGTGTGTGTGTGTGTGTGTGTGTGCGTGTGTGCGCGCACACGCTTGCGTGTATCTACATTACAGCTTAGCCATAGAAGGGCCGGGTCCATCAGTCACATGCTATTACTAACTCCCTGCATCACAATTAGTGAAAATGAAACATTACAGGGAAATTATAATCAATATGATATTAACAGACGCTCCGTAAACCAATCACAGGAAAAGTGCTTATTCCTCTGTCTCTATGGATAACAAGAGAAGAAGTTGACGAGTCGGGTGGGGTGAAGAGACACTGTCCTCTGCGATCTGTCTTAAAGGAGGGGGAGACGGAGGGAGAGACATGGAGAAGAGGGAGGGGTGGGCGGGCGGGCTGGGATAAACAGGGAGGTTTCAGATGGGTGGGAGAGGGATAGATAGATAAACCAGTGAAGAACAAAACCATTGTAAATACAACCCATATTTATGCCTATTTATTTTCCCTTGTGTACTTTAACCATTTGCACATTGTTACAACACTGTATATATACATTATATGACATTTGTAATGTTTTGACATTTCTGTATGTGTAATGTTTACTGTTAATTTTTATTGTTTATTTCACTTTTGTATATTATCTACCTCACTTGCTTTGGCAATGTTAACACATGTTTCAACTGCCAATAAAGCCCATTGAATTGAATTGGATAGAGAGAGAGAGAGAGAGAGAGAGAGAGAGAGAGAGAGAGAGAGAGAGAGAGAGAGAGAGAGAGAGAGAGAGAGAGAGAGAGAGAGAGAGAGAGAGAGAGAGAGATAGATAGATAGATAGATAGATAGATAGATAGATAGATAGATAGATAGATAGATAGATAGATAGATAGATAGATAGATAGATGGGTATTTAGAAAGAGGGGTCTTTTATCTTTCATTTATAATGAGAATATTTCACTTTATTCATGGATTAGTCAATCACTGTGGCAGTGTTACAAAACACTTTTTTTTTAAACCATCATAACATTTCAATAATAACGTGATTATACCAGGTGTCATTTGTAATAGGTATGTTCCTGAGTTCGCCCAATCTTTACCATTTGTATTTAATTATGTAGTGTCATCATGCTGCAGAATATCCTCTATGTTGGTTCCATAGAGAAAAACAGACAAAGTGTGGATCCGTTTGGTTAATGTTTATATAGGTCCAGAAGGAATTGGCTATGACAGCCAATACGACTACCTGTATAGCTCTCTTCACTTGGCTATCCCAGTGTCAGAAACATCACCAGGGGAAATAATAATAATGTGTGGCTATCTACATATGGAGAAGTAATGAAGAAGAGAGGGATGGAGAGAGGTAAGGACAGGGGGGCAGGTAGAAGGAATGTAATTGATATCATAATGTTGTGGTATTTCTCCCATTCATTTCTTATGTTTGTCTGGTCAGTGTTTTTATTTTTATTTTGAGATTTGACTCCCAGGGTGTGGTTACTGTGTATTTCATCAGCCTTGCCATTGAGAAAGGCCGCCGTAGGCAAACCTGGCTCTCAAAAGAAGACAGGCTATGTGCACACTGCCCACAAAATGAGGTGGAAACTGAGCTGCACTTACCTAACCTCCTGCCAAATGTATGACCATATTAGGGACACATATTTCCCTCACATTACGCCGAACCACAAAGAATTCAAAAACTATTTCAATTTGGATAAACTCCCATATCTATTAGGTGAAATACCACAGTGTGCCATCAGAGCAGCAAGATGTGTGAACTGTTGCTACAAGAAAAGAACAAACACCATTTTAAATACAACCCATATTTATTTGTATTTATTTTCCTTTTGTACTTTAACTACTCGCACATCGTTATAATGCTGTACGTAGCCAGCATATTACATTTAAAATGTCTCTTTTCATCTGAAACTTTTGTGAGTGTAATGTTTACTGTTCATTATGTCAATTTTACTTTTGTTTTTTACCTATTTCACTTGCTTTGGCAATGTGAACATGAGTTTCCCATGCCAATAAAGCCCTTTAAATTGAATTGAAATTTAGAGAGAGAGAGAGAGAGAGAGAGAGGGGAGAGGGAGAGAGGGAGAGGGAGAGGGAGAGGGAGAGGGAGAGGGAGAGGGGAGAGGGAGAGGGAGAGGGAGAGGGAGGTTGGGTTTGGAGTTCAATTGCAGCTGTATTTCATCCTACCTCAATAAGTAATATGCAGGGCTAAGTGACCTCATCTTGGTCACCTAGTAGGCCAACTGACAGGAAATGTTAATTCAGAGGAAGTGATGCTTCCACAAGACACACCTGAATGGCCTCCCAGTACTTGGCAACATTTTTGACAGTTCAATTTGCCATGTTATTCCGGCTGTATTTCATCTGTCATACTAATTGGGAGGTGTACATACAGATTTTATGACCAGCACAATGATGGGTTTTTAATAAAGACCATGAACAAGTGGGTGAGCTGGATTAGATTGATCAATTGGCAAATGTTGTTTCGATTTACACGTGTGTATACGTGTACTGTATGTCTGTATGTGTGGATACTGGAGTGTATGTGTAGAGCACTGTGAGCACCGTGTGTCCTGAAAGACTTGTCAAATTCCCAGTCCTGAGTGTTTAAAGAGGCCGTAGAGTAAAAGAGGATGTGTGTGTGAGTGAGTGTGTGTGCCTACGAATGTGTGTGTGTGTGTGTGTGTGTGTGTGTGTGTGTGTGTGTGTGTGTGTGTGTGTGTGTGTGTGTGTGTGTGTGTGTGTGTGTGTGTGTGTGTGTGTGTGTGTGTGTGTGTGTGTGTAGATCTGTGTGTGTAGATCTGTGTGTGTGTAGATCTGTGTGTGTGTAGATCTGTGTGTGTGTGTGTGTGTGTGTGTGTGTGTGTGTGTGTGCGTGTGCGTGTGTGTGTGAGTAGGTCTGTGTGTGTGGGTCAGCGTATAGTTGCGGAGGCCGGGTCTGCTGCCTGCCGCTACGGCAGCCCCGGCTAATTTCACAGCTGTATAGGGATTAGATGGTGGAGTGCGGTGGGCTAAGCTGCCTCTTTTATCTCATTCAGACATGTTGCTAATTCAGCACTGGGCGGCTGTATGCCGCGGGAGTCTCCTTGGCTGCCTTCGCACACACACACAGCTTTATAAGCGCTAGCCGGGTTGCTAAGCGCTGTATCATTCTCCCCGGTGTGAATAAACCGCTAGTCCTAATCCCCAATCAACCGCCGTGACACAGATTATCACCCGCGACAACGCGATGCGACCCGGGAGAGAGGGAGGAGGGGAAGGGGGGGTGAAAGAGGTGTTTGAGAGAAGAGGGGGAGAGGTAAATAGAGAGGGGAGGGAGGGAGATGGAGTGACATAAAAAATAGAGAAAGGGTAGGGTGATAGAGAGAGTAAAAATATTCATTAAGGCTGAACTGTGTATCAATACAAAAAAGAAATATGATTCTTAAAAAGGACTACACACTTGTCAAAGTATAAGGTATTTAATTGTGTTTAGTCGTTTAGTCATTTAGTAGTCTGAGTGCGTTTGAGCATGTGTGTTCCATATTGAGTTCTTCCCCCTGAGGGGAACACACAAACATGACCCCAGAGATCACAGGCCTTTCTTCCTGTTAACCCATCATATGCCCCTTGATACAGCCTCTCTCTCTCTCTCTCTCTCTCTCTCTCTCTCTCTCTCTCTCTCTCTCTCTCTCTCTCTCTCTCTCTCTCTCTCTCTCTCTCTCTCTCTCTCTCTCTCTCTCTCTCTCTCTCAATTCAAAGGGACTTAATTGGCATGGGAAACATGTTTACATTGCCAAAGCAAGTGAAATAAACATCAAACAAATGACGATCACACATAAATAATAGTAAACATCACACACACAAACAGTTTCAAGAGAATAGCAATGTTTAAAGTATTACATTATTAGTGGTTAAAACATTTAGTATAACATTCACATTTGAATGTAAACTGTGTACAGTGTTGTGCAAATAGTAGAATGTACAAATGGCGGGGGGATAAATAGGTAGAGAACTATAGGTGACATTTACACTCTTAGAAATAAAGGTGCTAAGTAGAACCACACAGTGTTCTTCGGTTTGTTCCCATAGGGGAACCCTTTTTAGTGCCGGGTAGAACCCTTTGCAGAGAGTCCTATCTAGAACCTGGGGTTTTTCCAAGCACCTCCTGTATATGGTTCTACCTAGAACATTCTATGAAGGGTTCTGCGTAGAACCCTCTATGAAGGGTTCTAACAAGAACCATTTTATCATCAAAATGTTTTTCCTGGTACAGTCTATGAAGGGCTCTACCCAGAACCCTTTTCTCTTTGGAGGGATCTTCCTAGAACCCTCTATGAAAGGTTCCACCAGCCTTATTAGTCTTTAAAATTAAATGATTTATGACAATACATTACGTACTGTATATCATAAGGCCTTTCTTTGAGGGCAAATTGAGGGCAGGTGCATCCTGTTTCCATTTATTATCCTTGAGATGTTTTGACAACTTGATTGGAGTTTACCTGTGGTAAATTCAATTGCTTGGACATGATTTGGAAAGGCACACACCTGTCTATATAAATTCCCACAGTGCTTCTACATCTGCATTGCTTACTGTTTGTTGTTTTAGGTTTCTGTATAGCAGTTTGTGACATAAGCTGACATAAGCAAAGCCAGACGGAAGCAACTCCTCTGTAATGTCACGCCCTGGTCGATATATATTATGTTTATTCTTCATTTATTCGGTCAGGCCAGGGTGTGACATGGGTTATTGTGGTGTGTTTTTGTCTTGGGGTTTTGTGGGATGTCTAGCGTTAGTCTATGGCTGCCTGAGGCGGTTCTCAATCAGAGTCAGGTGATTATCGTTGTCTCTGATTGGGAACCATATTTAGGCAGCCATATTCTTTGTGTGTTTTGTGGGTGATTGTCCTTAGTGTCCTTGTTCCTGTCGCTGTATTAGTTTACACTAGTATAGGCTGTTTCGTTTTTTGTTACGTTCATTACGTTCTTTGTTTTGTAGTATTTGTATTGATTCGTGTTTATGTTTGTTGATTAAACATGGATCGCAATCTACACGCTGCATTTTGGTCCGACTCTCCTTCACCGCATGAAAACCGTTACATGTAAAAGGCACATGACAGCCCGCTTGGAGTTTGCCAAAAGGCACCTAAAGACTCTCAGACCATGAGAAACAAGAATATCTGGTCTGATTAAACCAAGATTTAACTCTTTGACCTGAATGCCAAGCATGACGTCTGGAGGAAACCTGGCACCATCCCTATGGTCAAAAAATGTGCTGGCAGCATCATGCTGTGGGGATGTTTTTCAGCGGCAGGGACTGGGACACTAGTCAGGATCGAAAGTAAAGATGAACGGAGCAAAGTACAGAGAAATCCTTGATGAAAACCTGCTCCAGAGTGCTCAGGATCTCAGACTGGGGCGAAGGTTCACCTTCCAACAGGACAATGGCCCTAAGCACACAGCAAAGACAATGCAGGAGTGGCTCGTGACAGATCTCTGAAAGTCCTTGAGTGGCCCAGCCAGAGCCCAGACTTGAACCTGATCGAACATATCTGGAGTGGCCTGAAAATAGCTCTGCAGGAACACTCCCCATCCAACCTTGAGAGGATCTGCAGAGAAGAATGGGAGAAACACCCCAAATACAGGTGGGCCAACTTTGTAGCATTACCCAAGAAGACTCAGGGCTGTAATTGCTACCAAAGGTGCTCCAACAAACTACTGAGTAAAGGGTCTGAATACTTGTGTAGATGTGATTTTTCAGTTTTACATTTTTATAAATTTGATAACATCTTTTGCTTTGTCATGATGGGTATTTGTATGTAGATTGACGAGGGGGGGGAAACAATTTAATCCATTTTAGAAAAAGGCTATGTAACCTAACAAAATGTGGAAAAAGTCAAGGGGTCTGAATACTTCCCGAAGACACTAAGTGTAGACTTGACAGCAGTCAAAAATAGGCAATTATTGTCAGCTCGTGCTTATATTGTGTGCATCTTCATGCAACGGCATGAGTTGGATTTCATTTAGCTGTTATCTCTTGTACTAACAGTTGACACAATTCTCGTAACTTTCATTTGCATCATTTTTCTCTTTATTGTGTTCAGTTGTCTTGTCATTCTTCAGCACCTTTGTGGAGTACAATGTTTGTGCAGGTGCCTTATTTTGCGTAGAGGGAGCTCCTGTCTCACTTGGTTCATGGTGCCAGCCAGATTTATTTTCTTTGCAAGCAAATTGTTCACCAATGACAGTGACATTAAGAAAGTGTCCATGGTGACATTTCTCCCCTTGCCAACGTAAGGTTCCACAAGCCTCATCACCACATTCGCCAACACTTGACAGACACTCACCTTCCCGCCCGATGTGGGACATTTTCCTAGCTGTTCAGCATGTACAATTACACAAGCTCTCACCGTGTAACCTAGTCCAAGTAGGCCAGAGCAGACTGATGAGACTGCTTATATTCAGTGGACTGATATAGGGTACATACATACCATTTAACATTATCATTAGAATGGATCAATACAATAGAATGGCCCGCCCTGTTCTTCGTTCACAGTTGGGGATTACATAATTATGCATCGTTCGCTTCCCGTCGCTCAGCAACTCACACATCATACTTCACGTCATTTATTTAATCTGTTGTTATATGTGTGAAATTAGTTTCGGTATAGTTCAGATTCAGTTTCGAGGCAATTGTTGAGATCGAGTATTAGCTGGGCACTGCACTTTGGACTGTCGGAAGAAGTAGCGGAGCAGGCCCTAATGTTTGGAGAAGGAGGAGAAAACTACTCCAAAAGAATGACATGCCCTCCTAAAACTGGTTAGAACAGCAATTCTGTTTGTGATATTAAGGTTCTATCACCGACTGTGTATTATAAAGACTCATTTAGGAAAAATCAAGAACGGAGGGGGGGGCAGACTTAAAAAATGTCTGAGTAATAAAATAAAATAAATGAGCTGTTAAAATTACTGCTTTAGCAGTTCTAGTGTTAACCGTTGTAGGTAGAACCCTTTGTCTTACAAAGAAGCCTTGTCTTCCAAAAAGGGTTCTACAGATCAAAATGGATCTTGGTAGAATCCTGTCCCTCCGCAAATAGCCCTTTTGGGACCTTTTTTTCGAAGAGTGTAATGTGTCTCTTATGGTCATACATTTGACAGGAGGTTAGAAAGTGCAGCTCGGTTTCCATCACATTTTGTGTGCAGTGGCCACATGTCCTGTCTTCTCTGGGGTAACATGGTGTAAAGCTCAGGCCCATGCACTCGCCAGGGAAATACCGCTAACAGCCACGTCCTCACGCAGGGCCTTGTGGGTAAAAATATGTCACAACCACTCAACCTCACCTGTGGCCTAGGAAAACAAACAGTATGCTACTGTACTGTTCATGTTATATTTTTTTGTATCACATTGGCTGTCTTCACTGGTCTGTGTAAAATCTGAAAATAGGATGAGTCCCGGCGTGTGTTGTTTTATGAGACATTAATTCAATAACCAATTATATTCATCTGTAAGCCTACCTTATGGTAGTTAAAGGTTGATTGCTAAATACATATATGAGACTACACTGGTGATGCTTGTTTAATGAAAATAACATAATCTATAACATAATCTACTCTGGTAGAAAATGGCCTAAGTGGCATCGATATTAGTTAGAAACGTCTATTCTAGTGTCAAATTTGTCTACAGTGGTAATGGGATAATTTTGGTCAAAAAGTCAGTCGCGTCCAAAACTGAGATTTTAAAGATAATTAGGAAAAAATGGAATGTCACGGAATTAAGGCATATGGGGCTAGTTAGAGACCGTCAGTAAATTACACAATGTACAATATTTAAAAAATGTCAATAGCTCCAAATTTCAATGACTTAAAAACCTCAAACTAACTACACATTTTAGAAATTCAGATGTGTATTATGAAAATATTGTCAAAATCAGATGTGCATTTACGTTGTGTAATTTGTTGACGGTCCCTAACTAGCTCCATAGATAGGCGTTTCAGTCGAAACCAACATTGCCGCGGTCGCACACCGGGAGGCTGAAGCTAATTGGTGAAAGAAGTTGGCTAGCTTGCTAGATAGTATAGGCTACTGTCAGACACAAGACCTGGTTTCTGTTTCGGCTGTTTCAAGTTATCTAGAAAAGTGAGTGACTGTAACTGTGTATGTTTCAGCAAGGGTGAAAGTACAAATGCTTATCACGTTCGAGTGCAAGAGACACGACCACATCAAAGCAAGCCCCTAATGGAAAAAAACACATGATTTCACGTGTGTAAAATCACATGATTTTACATGTGAAATTTCACATAACATAATGTGGAAACGTGTTTTGAAACACTACACATAATTTATGACATTTCACATGTGAAAATGTGGTTTGGGAAGAAATGTCACATGAAAACAAAAAAAAATGCCATTATGATACACACAGTGCTTTTAATGTACAGTGTTTTCAACTTACATACACTGAACAAAAATATAAATGCAACATGCAACAATTTAGCCAATGCTTCGTTAAATTCGTGTTGATGAGAGGAATCACTTGAAGCCGTTGCTTCTAATCAGTTCTTTCAGTTTAGCCCAAAGAATTGTTGTTAGTGTCCTCCTTCTTTTCAGCAAAGCCCGCCTTGGGGGAGGGACGGGGGCCAGAGCAGGAAGCACCGCCCAACACAAATTGTAGTCTTTCAGAGACTGGAAATCATGTGTCTGCTTGTATATATACCAAAGAATCCGGCCATATGATCGTCACTGAAAAATGTCCAATGCTTCTATCGGACAAGGACAACCATGTCTACACGCACAAAAACACATGTTGTGATCAGTATAACATCCAGCCTTCACAAAATGCCACGAAGCAGTACTACATTTATTTGTTTAGATCCTCTGAAAAAATGATTTCCAGTTGAGAAAACACAAACTCTCAGCTAGGGCTACAGCAGTCATGAAATGTTGTCAGCCGGTGATTGTCAAGCAAATAACTGCTGGTCTCACGGTACTACAAGTGAAGACAAGACACATCAGGGATGCAACTGTGTACGTCCTATTGACGTTAACTTTTTGTTAGACAACAAGAGGAGTCGGCCTAATGAACAGCCAAAGCACTAGCCTATGTCAATCTAATGTCCCTCATAGTACAAAAGTCGGCCTATTCTATTCTTTGCGATAAATAAATATTCCAAACATAGTCTGAGACAGTTGAGTGGTGCAATAAATCCCAACTTAATACAACCACTAATATATATATTTTTTAAAACGTTTTTTTCAACAGATCAGAACATTTAGCTTAAAATGTTGATAAACCATTAGGCTATTTCTTCATATTATAAACACAGTAGGATATAAGAGCGAATGTTCCATTAGCAGGATAACACCATTATCAAACAGGACCGCAAATGTGATCATGCATGTAATGCTTTATTTATAAAGGTGAATTTTTGTGGTGAAAATTAACTTCCCCAACCTTGAAACTCACGAGCTGCTTATGTACTGTATATGGTCTCAGCATACTGCTCTGTACCATCACTCATTCATATATCCTTATGTACATATTCTTTATCCCCTTACACTGTGTATAAGACAGTAGTTTAGGAATTGTTAGTTAGATTACTTGTTGGTTATTACTGCATTGTCGGAACTAGAAGCACAAGCATTTCGCTACACTCGCATTAACAACTGCTAACCATGTGTATGTGACAAATAACATTTGATTTGATTTGTCTCACAAGGGGTCTGAGGATCTCATCTCAGTACCTAATGGCAGTCAGGCTACCACTGGCGAGCACATGGAGGGCTGTGCGGCCCCCCAAAGAAATGCCACCCCACACCATGACTGACCCACTGCCAAACCGGTCTTGGTGGAGGATGTTTCAGGCAGCAGAACGTTCTCCATGGCGTCTCCAGACACTGTCGCATCTGTCACATGTGCTCAGTGTGAAACTGCTTTCATCTGTGAAGAACAAAGGGTGCCAGTGGCGAATTTGCCAATCTTGGTGTTCTCTGGCAAATGCCAAACGTCTTGCACGGTGTTGGGCTGTAAGCACAACCCCCACCTGTGGACGTCGGGCCCTCATACCACCCTCATGGAGTCTGTTTCTGACCGTTTGAACAGACACATGCACATTTGTGGCCTGCTGGAGGTCATTTTGCCTGGCTCTGGCAGTGCTCCTCCTTGCACAAAGGTGGAGGTAGCGGTCCTGCTGCTGGATTATTGCCCTCCTACGGCCTCCTCCACGTCTCCTGATGTACTGGCCTGTCTTCTGGTAGCGCCTCCATGCTCTGGACACTACGCTGACAGACACAGCAAACCTTGCCACAGCTCGCATTGATGTGCCATCCTGGATGAGCTGCACTACCTGAGCCACTTGTGTGGGTAGTAGACTCCGTCTCATGCTACCACTAGAGTGAAAGCACCGCCAGCATTCAAAAGTGACCAAAACATCAGCCAGGAAGCATAGGAACTGAGAAGTGGTCTGTGGTCACCACCTGCAGAACCACTCCTTTATTGGGGGTGTCTTGCTAATTGCCTATAATTTCCACCTGTTGTCTATTCCATTTGCACAACAGCATGTGAAATTTATTGTCAATCAATGGGCAGTTTGATTTCACAGAAGTGTGATTGACTTGGAGTTGCATTGTGTTGTTTAACCAGTTGGATTTAGGGATGCCTATTTAAATTTTTGGATGAAAAACATCCCGTTTTAAACAAGATATTTTGCCACGAAAAGATGCTCGACTATGCATATAATTGACAGCTTTGGAAAGAAGACACTCTGACACTCCTTATATGGCTGTGAATGAACTACGAATGAACTTACGTTTTCCACATTTTCCCCAAGGTGTCTACAGCATTGTGACGTCTTTTTAGGCATTTCCCTTGAAGAATGGCTGTAAGGGACCATGGCATGTGGTCACATGTTGTCTCCCGCAGAAAACCTTGCGTAATATACTGAGGTAGCCATTTTTCCAATTGCTTCTTATGAGAAACCAACTGCCTCGACCGATATATTATCCAATATATTTGTTAAAAACACCTTGAGGATGGATCCTAAACAACGTTTGCCGTGTTTCTGTCGATATTATGTAGCTAATTTTGAAAAAAGTTTGCCATTAAAGTTGTAGCATTTTTCTGTCGATTTCTCAGCCAAGCATGGTGAAGAAACGGGAGCTTTTTCGCCTACAATAATAATCTTTTTGGGAAAAAAGGAACATTTGCTATCTAACTGGGAGTCTCCTGAGTGAAAGCATCTGACATTCTTCAAAGGTAAAAGATTTAATTTGGTTGCTTTTCTTATTTTCGTGAAAATGTTGCCTGCTGCCAGCAGAGCTAGCATAGCATTATGCCATGATAAACTTACACAAATGCTTGTCTAGCGTTGGCTGTAACGCATATTTTGAAAATATGAGATGACAGTGTTGTTAACAAAAGGCTAAGCTTGTGTTTGAATATATTTATTTCATTTCATTTGCGATTTTCATGAATAGGAAAAGTTGCGTTATGCTAATGCACTTGAGGCTATGATTACGCTCCCGGATACGGGTTTGCTCGTCGCAACTGGTTTTAAGTGTTCCCTTTAGTTTTTGAGCAGTGTATATAGTATTCTGTTGGTGGCAAGAATTTTATATAATAATTTAAATTGATAAACTCTAAGTGTTGAATCAATTGTAGATTTTTGTACCAGTTCATAAACCATATGCCATGGAATTGGAATTGCTACATGAGGTGTGCAACTAATTCGAAAAAGTCACCAAAAAAAGGCCGTTTCTTATGCTGGGCATCATTCACAGGTGATTGTCACGACTTCTGCCGAAGTCGTTGCCTCTCCTTGTTTGGGCGGTGCTCGGCGTTCGACGTCACCGGTCTTCTAGGCATCATTGATCCTTTTTTCATTTTCCATTGGTTTTGTCTTGTCTTCCCACACACCTGTTTTCAATCCCAGTCATTATCTGTTGTGTATTTAACCCTCTGTTTCCCCTCATGTCTTTGTCAGAGATTGTTTTATTTGTCAGTATAGTGTGATTGTTGTATAGGTGCGCGTCGGGTCCTCGTACCCATGTTTGGTTTGTTTGTACATTTATTGTTATGGAGCATACTCTTGGAACTTTATTAAAAGACTCCATTTTACACTCAGTTTGACTCTCCTGCGCCTGACTTCCCTGCCACCTATTACACCTATGCATGACAGTGATAATATATAATTAACAAGTGATAGGCTAATACTGTCACCCATCAGACTATTCTTGACTTAATCTTGTCTTTACATATACTAAATAATATATGTGTAAAATGTATTTTGGTTTAGAATGGACCATTATCATGCACCTGTCGCAAATCAGGGGCAGCAGGATTTTTTTTAAATTAAATCTCTGCACTTAAATAGCGAATGGAGGACACTTTTCCTGTCATTCATTTTCATGCCAGCCATGTAGACAATACTCCTGTTGTAAAGATAAACAATGTGCTTAATATTAGGAAATAAATAAATATAGTAGACCCAGTCTACAAAAAGCTGATGGAATCCTCCTCTTTTTAGTAGAAGCCCATCACTCGGTTTTCTCGCACAATTGCATAGCCTATAGAAATGTTGCTCATGGGCTCTCGTGAAGTGCTTGATTAGATTTTTGATTATGTTCGCGTTGATGTCATAGCGATTAGAGGGACAGTAGAGTGCTGAGTACCAGGAAGTTAGTACGTTTGGTAGGCTACTAATGACCATCAGCAGCATCAGAACTCAGAGAAGCCTAATTACGTGACAGAATGGTGGCATTTGACTGCTTTCATGACTCTTGACTGCTGGTGTGGCGGTAATATGGTCACAACAGCACTACTAAGACAGCCTATAGGGAGGAGGTCATAGACATGGCAGTGTGGTGCCAGGACAACAACCTCTCCCTTGCAATGTGAGCAAGACAAAAGAGTTGATTGTGGACTACATGAAAAGGAGGGCCGAAAACTCACCCCCATTCACATCGACGGGGCTATATTGGAGCGAGTCAAGAGTTTCAAGGGATAGTGAAATGCTACATGTTAAAAAGGTGGACTTTGTATTATTGATTGCAATGGTCATATACAGTACAGCACAAGCGGAGAAAAAGTCTAAGAAAATTGGATCATTGTGAAAGTAGCTGAAGGTTTTTTGGGTCTTTGTGATTTCACATCCGAGGCCTTACAAGAAAACCTGTCAGTGAATGTTCCACCATCACAGGTCCCTGAGCCCGTGTAGGGATATATTTTGGAGTGGACTGTGATTGAAGAAGTGGGATGGGTTTTCTTATTTGTCGTGTTTAATTAATTTTGTATTATGTAGTTTTCCCCCTTTTTAGTTTCTTATTCAACACCCTGTCCAAGTGGTGGCTGTAATGCACATTGGATGTCAACCGCCCTTAAACCCCTTGCGAAGAAGAAGAAGGAGATGATTGGGAATTGGCAACAGCTGTCTCAATGTCACTTTTAGTCCATGCCGTTCTGTGTAATGACAGCACACCATAGAAGTAAGCACATAGTCCATACTATTCAATTCATCCCCAGCGTACAATTGGCTCATTCATCCTCACTCCTCCTCTCCCCTGTAACTATTCCCCAGGTCATTGCTGTAAATTAGAATGTGTTCTCAGTCAACTTACCTGGGAAAATAAGGGTTAAATAAATGCAAATTTGATTTCACAAGTGATAATGAAAGAAATTAAGTGAAAGGCAGACATTGTAAATAACACACAGCACACATGATCAAAAGGCACTCATAAATCGGCATGATATCAAATAACACATGCTGATACGTAATATATAAATGATGGCAGTCTCTAGTAAGAGTCAGTGCCATTTGTGACATACTGTATATACATTAGCAAAGTGTAAATCTCCATAATTTCAACAGACCTGGTGGCACAGTAGGAACTTCAGGTTAAGTAATCCAGGGGACCATGACACAATGTTCTAAAACATTCTTGGGGACTTCCATGGAACATTCAGGGGACCTTGATTGATTGAATGAATGTAAATTACTCATTAAAAACTAAAATATTCTATTTGACATGTGCGCAAATGTTGTTTTGTTGGTGGCAAGAATGCTGGTATCATATGTTGAAATGTTGCATTCCCATGTTGTCACATTTATTTTACATGAGAGCATGTTTTCTCATGTGCTCACATGTCACATAAAATCACATGTGGTCACACGAGATCGCATGTGATCATGTGCAATTCATGTGTTTTTACCATAAGGGACCTCCTCCAGGACACAAATCTTGCTATTTGTTGCATTTCTTATTGAGGAGAATTGAAACCGAGGCTAAATCAGGATGTTCACCCCCCATTTAAGCCCCCTAGAGTCAATATCCACGCACCCACGGGGATCTAATTAGCATAATACAAAAAATCCCCATAAAATTCTGTCTGTTTAAGCTAAAGATACAGTATATGTTTTTTTTTAATGGGCTGCGTCTCAACCCACTCCATCCTCCAATGGCGCTCTTCCGCATCTGCGGTGGAAGGTACCCGAGCTACAGCGATGTTTGTCAGACCCATGAGATATCCCGAAAGTCAGTCTGCTCACTAAAATGTCTGTAGCGTCTGAACAGTTTGACTACTAAAGGACTCGTCTGAAGTGGATACTGCCGATCTGCCAACTTCTACTGAACAGTTTGGGCGACACGCTAACATGACCCCTCTATGGAAAGGTCAGTCTCTCATCAACACGTTTTGCTCTAAGAAGCCCACAAGCCTCACAAGATTCGTCAGAAGGTAGCCCAGTACCAGATTAAAACACAATTATGGATGTACTGTATATACTGAATAGATGTAGTTTAGTGCCAAAATAAATTGGTTAAATATGGGTCAACAAATTGTAAATTGAAAAAACATATAAACGCAACATGTAAAGTTTTGGTCCCATGTTTCATGAGCTGAAAAAAAGATCACAGAAATGTTCCATACGCCCAAATAGCTTATCTCTCTCAAATGTTGTGCTGAAATTGGTTTACGTCCCTGTTAGCGAGCACTTGTCCTTTGTCACAAATAGTCCATCCATCAGTAGGGGTGGCATACCAAGAAGCATGATCATTACACAGGTGAGCCTTGTGCTGGAGACAATAAAATGCCACTTTAAAATGTGCATTTTTATCACACAACAATGCCACAGTCTCAAGTTTTGAGGGAGCATGCAATTGGGATGCTGACTAAAGGAATGTCCATCAGAGCTGTTTCCAGATAATTTAATGTTAATTTCTCTATCATAAGCCGCCTCCAACATTGTTTTTGAGAATATGGCAGTAAGTCCAATGGCCTCACAACCGCAGACCACGTGTAACCACGCCAGTCCCCATCTGGCTTATTCACCTGCGGGATCATCTGAGACCAGCCACCTGAACAGCTGATGAAATTATGGGTTTGCATAACTGAAGACTTTCTGCACAAACTGTCAGAAACCATCAGAAACCATCTCAGAAACCGGCTCATCTGCGTGCTCGTTGTCCTCACCAGGTTCTTGACCTGACTGCAGTTCTGCATCGTAAATGACTTCAGTTGGCAAATGCTCACCTTCAATAGCCACTGACACGCTGGAGAAGTGTGCTCTTCACGGATGAACGCCAGTTTTAACTGTACCGGGCAGATGGCAGACAGCGTGTATGGTGTCATGTGTGAGAGTGATTTGCCATTCCTCCACCGCCATCACCTCATGTTTCAGCACAATAATGCACGGCCCCATGTCGCAAGGCTCTGTACACAATTCCTGGATGCTGAAAATGTCCCAGTTCTTCCTTGGCCTGCAGACTCAGACGCGTCACCAATTGAGCATGTTTGGGATGCTCTAAATTGACATGTACGACAGCGTGTTAACGTTCCCTCCAATATCCAGCAACTTCCTACAGCCATTGAAGAGGAGTGGGACAACATTCCACAGGCCACAATCAACAGATTGATCATCTCTAAGCGAAGGAGATGTGTCACGCCGCATGAGGCAAATGGTGATCACACCAGATACGGACTGGTTTTCAGATTATTCCCAGTCATGTGAAATCCATAGATTAGGGCCTAATTTATTTATTTCAATTGACTGATTTCCTTATATGAGCTGTAACTCAGTAAAATCTTTGACATCATTGCATGTTGCATTTTTATTTTTGTTCAGTATGTATAGCTATTTTAGCTAATTGAAACACGTGGCCCATCTGTCCCCTATGATTGATCCCTAAACCACAAAATTATCTCTGTTAGAGCAGGTAAATCAACCAATCACATGCATGGACATGTTTAATCACAACATTAACGCACAGCTCTTGCTTTTAGGGGAGGTTTACTGCTGAGACACACATACACACACACACAGACGCACACGGACACACACATGCACGCACACACAGGCACCTACACAGCACATGCAGCGTAGTATTCTGCCCCATCAGTATGTTAACAACACTCTAATTTAGTGTCTTATATGACTGAAGAACTGAAGAGGAGAGTATATTCGAGATCAGTGTAGATCTTCCAGTCCCACTACACACAGCACAGCAGGACACTAAAGAGACTCCCCACAGCTCAGACACTGCATTCAGACATTCACCCCAGATACTGGTACATATCTACTGAAAATGTAGTGATGGGAAACCATGAGTTTCTGAAGGCTTTTGCGCTTTCACCAAATTGTGCCGTAAAAATTACTCTGCGCTTCACTATCTATTCACGATGCACACTAGGGACATCTGCTGGTCAGCAATAAATAGCAGAGTGTGATTATCAGACAGAAACAGTGGATTTTTTTTTTCTTCTATCAAAACTCAGATACGCAGAGATAAGTCCCTGGCCTTAGTAGCCTATAAACAGGTGGAATACCAGGTTTGTATGTTACCTCATTACTTCCCTTTTTTGACTTCGAGTTTGCTATTATTTGGCATGCTTAAGACAGTTTATACTATACTAAATACAAATACTTCTTTGAACAACAGTGCAGGAAGTGTAGTTTCGCATGAAACAATTTTCTAAATAGTGTGTCTTCAATGGGATTTGACCTCATGTCTCCACGTCCCTGAATGTTCCATAGTTCCCTATGCTATCTGCTAAGCTACCAGTCAGATATAACTTTCTGTCCAAAATCCTTTCCATATTTGTATGTACAGTGTCCAGTAGCAGTCGGTGTTTGACAGCGGCTTGGAATCGATGAGAGCATTGTAACCAAGGCGATAACAGTGGGACCTTGCATTTGGCAATACATGATTTGAAAAAGCGTGTGATCAAACAAAGCTTCTGACGTCATTGATGACATACTTCTGATAAAGTGACACGTGTCGGCCCACTGCTTCGAAGTTAGCTGCTTAGTGATTTCGATGCATACCTCGGAGCTCCGGTATCAAACATAATGTCACCTCAAAACAGTGCTATGATTGTCGTACACACACTGTTGGGATTGTCGTATTCATCATCACCATCCTCATCATCATCGTCATAAATTCCTGGTCCTCATGCACACACTAGGTCGGAAAGCGAGGTAGCAGCACTGATCCCTTCACTTTGACCTCATGCAGACGCGCTCTCTGTCTGTTCACTGCTGAAGAACCACTGGGACGGCTTAAAGCAGGAGATTCCTCATGAACCATTTCAATGAAGTTAACCCCAGTGTTCTCATGTGCTCCTTTACCCCTGAGGATAACTGTGGTTTATTACACCCTTACACCCAATAGATTAATTCAGTTAATAATACACTCAGATATTTTACATTCTTCCCCCACTCACTTTACATATACTATCGTTCTGAAAAATGTATTCACTTCTGTATTGTGTGCTACAGCACATCAGAACCACCCATTGTTTTGGTGTGTGTAGTTTTACCCAATGGAGGTAAAACGTCACCAACTAGCCAATCAAGGAATTAATCATGTTTAAACCTGTCTGAGGCTGAAGGCGGATGAACGAGTCTGAGAGGTAACCAATGGAGATGGCAGGACAGGAAACAACACAGATAGATGTGTGTGTGTGTGTGTGTGTGTGTGTGTGTGTGTGTGTGTGCGTGCGTGCGTGCGTGTGTGTGTGTGTGATGGTGGAGACAGCCAGGGCAGAGACAACAGCAGATGAAAGAGACTGAGAAACAAAGCGGCAATGAAAATCTGGAGAAATCCCTCTCTACATCCCCCCTTTCACAAGCAGATCCCTATGAAAAATAAATCATATTTCCTTTCTCTCCCTCTTTATCTCCCTCCGTCCTTCTTAACAAACCCGTCTTCACCCCTCCTGCTCCCTCCTCTCCTCTAGCCTCCTTCCATCCTCCTCTACCAAGAGTAACTGTGCTCATTTCTCTCGCTATTTCTCACTCATCGGTTTCTTCCTCTTCCTTTGAATATTTCAAACTTCTTTTCGTTCTTTCTTCATTCTTCATTATTATAATACATTATAACATGTGTGGAGGTAGGTGTGTAGAGAGAGGCAAACTAATGCAAATAGAAAGGGGGGTTTACAGTTTTAAAAAATAAAGGTGCAAGCTGAAACCAAATAAGATTCTTGAGAGCGATGCCATATGGGAACCAATTTTGGGTCTCTGAAGAACGATAAATGGGATGTTTTTTTAAAGAAAAAATCCCAAAACAGAAATGCTTCAGCCCTTGAAGACCGGAATTTGATGGCCCTGCTGTTGATGGCCCTGCTGTTTACAGGTCACATAAGGCCTGCAAGTCATATTGTGCTAGCTTCCAAAGTGATGGGTTAATCCTATTGAAATCCAGCCAGAGTGGGAAAATCAAATAGTTAGAATTTTTATTTAGCAGCAAACTGCACTCAGAATGACTGCCAGGGTTGGGAAGATTAAAATATGAGATTTCCCTACACATCTAAACTGGAATAACCATTTCAGTAATGGGTGCAATAAGTAACAGACTGGAAAAGTTTAAAAAAAGATGTATGTTATTCATACTTGAGTAGCATAAGATTAATTAATTAATAAATATACATGCAAAAACATAGATATTGAAACAAACAATTCTAAAAGTCAACCTGCAATAAAGCATGCTGGGAAATATGATATTGATGGGTGTGGTTTTGGTTCAACTCTGGTTATTAACACCAACACTGGCACTATTTGAAGTGCTAATTCAACCATTCAACACTAGAAATATTACACTGACAAAGCCAGACTAGTTAACACTGGCCAATTTGCTGTGTGCTATGAAAGGGACAATGTATACATTTCAAGAACCTTTTAGAATTCTGAAGAACCATAGAAGCCACATCAAGAACCCCACAGTTAACTCAAAGGTTCTTTATTGGGATAGAGTTCTCCAAGGAACCTTAAGAGCTGAAGAGTAACCATTCAAGAACGGAACATTTTTGTCAGCATAGCGAGAAATATCCGTATAGATAAACAGAAGGGAGAGAGAGAAAATAAGGAGAAAATGAGAGTGAGAGAGAGAGAAGGAAAGCTAAAGTTAGTGGTCAGCAACACTCCAGGCGTCATAAATCAGATTTCCGAGAATCCCCTGTGGACAGGCCCTCCGCTCGGGGTCCATGTGGACACGCTCAGCAGGGTACGGAGCATCGATTGGCCTCTCCACGGCAAACAGCAGAGTACACTGCCGGGTTCGGAGGGTGAGAGGGGCGAGGGGGGACAACGGGAGAAGGGAGAGAGGAGGGGAGGAGAAGGGGGATATTCGCTCATGAGGAAGTCTGCCTCAGCACCTGCCGAAAACAGCAAGCGAGACCTTAGAGGAGAGAATGTGTGTGTGTGTGTGTGTGTGTGTGTGTGTGTGTGTGTGTGTGTGTGTGTGTGTGTGTGTGTGTGTGTGTGTGTGTGTGTGTGTGCGTAGGCCTATGTATGTTTGTGTGTTTCAATGTGTGTGTGTGAATGTGCAGACTCTAGGGTAATTTCCTCCCATCAGCACTCTCACCCCTAAACTTACTAAACACCCCACCTCACCCCTCCCTACCCCCTACTTTACCACACCCTCCTAATCCAGAGACTTCTGCCTACTGACTCCAGGGCAAACAGAGAAATGAACAAAAAAACAAATAAGATCATCCCCATTTTCCTTTTCCCCCTTTTGTCCTTTCTTCCTGTAGGCTTAGTGTTGAGAGGCCTTCTACATTTCACACAGCCTGCAGAAAGGGGGCTCTGCTGGACATTCAGCAACTAACACAGAGTGTACATCTCAAACAGCCTGAGGCCGTGTGCTGCTGGACACTCCGTAACGACTAACAGAGTTTACATCTCACACAGCCTGGGAGTGAGTGCTCTGGACACACAGCAACTAACACAGAGTTTACATCTCACACAGCCTGGGAGTGAGTGCTCTGGACACACAGCAACTAACACAACACAGAGTTTACATCTCACACAGCCTGGGACCAAGTGCTCTGGACACACAGCAACTAACACAACACAGAGTTTACATCTCACACAGCCTGGGACCGAGTGCTCTGGACACACAGCAACTAACACAACACAGAGTTTACATCTCACACAGCCTGGGACCGAGTGCTCTGGACACTCAGCAACTAACACAACACAGAGTTTACATCTCACACAGCCTGGGAGTGAGTGCTCTGGACACACAGCAACTAACACAACACAGAGTTTACATCTCACACAGTCTGAGGCCGAGTGCTGCTGAACACTCACAGGGTGGAAGTCAGAGAAGAACAAACAGAGAAGAACAACATGTCAGATAGTCTTTGATGTGCAACACAGAGAAAGTGTTTGGTGCCTTGCAGTAGTAGGTAATTATCCCTTCTCTAAACCCGGCCCCCTTGGTTACTTTTGCAAGCTCAGAAAACAATTTCCTGTGAAGCCCAATTCCCCATACAAACCACAAGCGAAATCCCCTCGCAATGATCTCAACCGGTGTTTCTAAAACATTATGAAATGAAATACTGATCAGGAGACTCTCGGGTATGTTGTGGTAGACTGTCATTACAATTCACGGGAACCTGGTAAAATTATGTCTGTAGTGTTGTTAGCCACTGGATGGCTCTGAATTTACTGTCAGCATGCAGTCAAAGCTACTAACCACTTTTGGAGCTATCAAAATTATTTTGTGATGTCATCAGAAGATGAGATTTATATTCATAATATATATACAGTGGGGAGAACAAGTATTTGATGCACTGCCGATTTTGCAGGTTTTCCTACTTACATGTAGAGGTCTGTCATTCTTATCATAGGTACACTTCAACTGTGAGAGACGGAATCTAAAACAAAAATGCAAAAAATCACACTGTATGATTTTAGAGTAATTAATTTGCCATTGCCCTCATTGGCTTCCATGTGTTTGAAAAGTGAGCTTGTCTGAGGCTGGTCGGACTTGAGCCTGGTTAGTGACAGTTGCTATCTAACAGAATTGTTAATTTTTTTAATTTCACCTTTATTTAACCAGGTAGGCCAGTTGAGAACAAGTTCTCATTTACAACTGCGACCTGGCCAAGATAAAGCAAAGCAGTGTGACACAAATAACACAGAGTTACATATGGGATAATCAAACGTACATTCAATAACACAATATAAAAATCTATATACAATGTGTGCAAATGTAGCAAGATTAGGGAGGTAAGGCAATAAATAGGCCACAGTGGCGAAATAATTACAATTTAGCATTAACACTGGAGTGATAGATGTGCAGCAGATGCATGTGCAAGTACTTCTTGCCCCAGTATCAGGGGTGCAAAGGAGCAAAAAATAAATAACAATACGCAAAAGAGGTAGTTGGATGGGCTAATTACAGATGAGCTTTGTACAGGTGCAATGATCTGTGAGCAGCTCTGACAGCTGATGCTTAAAGCTAGTGAGGGAGATATAAGACTCCAGCTTCAGTGATTTTTGCAATTCGTTCCAGTCATTGGCAGCAGAGAACTGGAAGAAAAGGCAGCCAAATGAGGAGTTGGAGCGCGTGCTACGGGTGGGTGCTGCTAGTGACCAGTGAGCTGGTGACCAGTGAGCTGAGATAAGGTGGGGCTTTACCTAGCAAAGAATATGAAGCGAGGGCCAGCCAACAGGTCGCAGTGGTGGGTAGTATATGGGGCTTTGGTGACAAAACAGATGGCACTGTGATAGACTACATCCAATTTGCTGAGTAGATTGTTGGAGGCTATTTTGTAAATGACATTACCGAAGTCAAGGATCGGTAGGATAGTCAGTTTTACAAGGGTATGTTTGGCAGCAGGATGAAGGATGCTTTTTTGTGAAATAGGAAGCCGATTCTAGATTTAATTTTGGATTGGATATGCTTAATGTGAGTCTGGAAGAAGAGTTTGCAGTCTAGTGATCAGTCTAGTGGGCAACGATCGGTTGAAGAGCATGCATGCATTTAGTTTTACTAAGCAGTTTAGAGCAGTTGGACGCCACAGAAGGAGTGTTGTATGGCATTGAAGCTTGTCTGGAGGGTTATTAACACAGTGTCCAAAGAAGGGACATAAGTATACAGAATGGTGTCATCTGCGTAGAGGTGGATCTGAGAATCACCAGCAGCAAGAGCAACATCATTGATGTGTACAGAGAAAAGAGTTGGCCCGAGAATTTAACCCTGTGGCACCCCCTTAGAGACTGCCAGAGGTCCGGACACCAGGCACTCTGATTTGACACACTGACCTCTATCTGAGAAGTAGTTGGTAAACCAGGCGAGGCAGTCATTTGAGAAACCAAGGCTGTTGAGTCTGCCGATAAGAATGCGGTGAATGACAGAGTCGAAAGCCTTGGCCAGGTCGATGAAGACGGCTGTACAGTATTGTCTTTTACTGATGGCAGTTATGATATTGTTTAGGACCTTGAGCGTGGCTGAGGTGCACCCGTGACCACGTCGGAAACCAGATTGCATACCGGAGAAGGTACGGTGGGATTCGAAATGGTTGGTGATCTGTTTGTTAACTTGGCTTTCGAAGACTTCAGAAAGGCAGGGTAGGATAGATATAGGTCTATAGCAGTTTGGGTCTAGAGTGTCTCCCCCTTTGAAGAGGGGGATGACCAAGACAGCTTTCCAATCCTTAGGTATCTCAGATGATATGAAAGAGAGGTTGAACAGGCTAGTAATAGCGGTTGCAACAATTGCGGCAGATAATTTTAGAAAGAGAAAGTCCAGATTGACTAGCTCACGTTATTTGTCGGGGTCCAGATTTTGCAGCTCTTTCAGAACATCGGCTATCTGGATTTGGGTGAAGGAGAAGTGGGGGAGGCTTGGGCAAGTTGCTGTGGAGTGTGCAGAGATTGGGGTAGAGGTAGCCAGGGAGAAAGCAAGGCCATCTGTAGAAAAATGCTTATTGAAATTCTCGATTATCGTAGATTTATAGGCAGTGACAGTGTTTCCTAGCCTCAGTGCGGTGGGCAGCTGGGAGGAGGTGCTCTTATTCTCCATGGACTATACAGTGTCCCAGAACTTTTTGAAGTTTGTGCTACAGGATGCAAATGTTTGAAAAAGCTAGCCTTTGCTTTTCTAACTGTCTGTGTATATTGGTTCCTAACTTCCCGGAAAAGTTGCATATTGCGGGGGCTATTTGATGCTAATGCAGTATGCCACAGGATGTTTTTGTGCTGGTCAAGAGCAGTCAAGTCTGGAGTGAACCAAGGGTTATCTCTGTTCTTAGTTCTACATTTTGTGAATGGGGCATGCTTATTTAAGATGGTGAGGAAAGCCCTTTTTAAACAATAACCAGGCATCCTCTACTGACGGAATGAGGTCAATATCCGTCCAGGACACCCGAGTCAGGTCGATTAGAAAGGCCTGCTAGCTGAAGTGTTTTAGGGAGCGTTTGACAGTGATGGGGGGTGGTCGTTTGACCACGGTCCCATTACGGATGTAGGCAATGAGGCAGTAACTGCTGAGATCCTGGTTAAAGACAGTAGAGGGGGATTTGGAGGGAAGGTTGGTCATGATGATATCTATGAGGGTGCCCGTGTTTACAGATTTAGGGTTGTGCCTGGTAGGTTCCTTGATAATTTGTGTGAGATTGAGGGCATCTAGCTTAGAATGTAGGACGGCCGGGGTGTTAAGCATATCCCAGTTTAGGTCACCTAACAGTACGGACTCTGAAGATAAATGGGGGGCAATTAATTCACATATGGTGTTCAGGGCACCGCTGGGGGCTGAGGGGGGTCTATAACAGGCAGAAACAGTGAGAGACTTATTTCTGGAAAGGTGTATTTTTAAAAGTAGAAGCTTGAACTGTTTGGGCTTAGACCTGGATAGCATGACAGAACTCTGCAGACTATCTCTGCAGTAGATTGCAACTCCACCCCCTTTGGCAGTTTATCCTGGCGGGAAATGTTGTAGTTGGGGATGGAAATCTCAGAATTTTTGGTGGGCTTCCTAAGCCAGGGTTCAGACATGGCTAGGACATCAGGGTTGGCGGAGTGTGCTAACGCAGTGAATAAAACAAACTTAGGGAGGAGGCTTCTGATGTTTACATGCATGTAACCAGGGCTTTTACGGTTACAGAAGTCAACAAATGATAGCATCTGGGGAATAGGAGTGGAACTGGGGGCTACAGGGCCTGGGTTAACCTCTACATCACCAGAGAAATGGAGGAGGAGTAGGATGACGGTAAGGCTAAAAGCTATAAGAACTGGTTGTCTAGTGCGTTGGGAACAGAGAATAAAAGGAGGAGATTTATGAGCGTGGCAGAATAGATTCAGGACATGTACAGACAATGGTATGGTAGGATTTGAGTACATTGGAGGTAAACCTAGGCATTGAGTGACGATGAGGGCGGTTTTGTCTCTAGAGGCACCAGTTAAGCCAGGTGAGGTCTCCGCATGTGAGTGGGGTGGGAGAAAAGAGCTATTTAAGGCATGTTGAGCGCTATTGAGGGCTCTAGAGTGAAATAAAACAATAAGAACTAGCCAAGACAGCAGTAGACAAGGCATATTGACATTAGAGAGAGGCATCAACAGGTGTTTATCAGGAGAGCTAAGACAACAATGGGTAAATGGCGATGATTGGGCAGAGCACGTCAGTTAGGTACTTAAAGAACCTGAGTTTGAGGCTGGGGCCGACAGGTAAACAAAATGAGGTACCGTGTTATTGAAACAGTCCAGGGGTCATCAGCTATGTAGCCGAGTGTTCATAGTGGGAATGCTGCGGTTGGTGCCCAAAATTCTGGGGCGGGGCTTAGCAAAGGGTCAATTGCTGCCCAGCCTAGCAAATAATATTGAAGGGTAAAGCAAAAGTTGTTTTGCAGACAGCAAATTGGATGGATCTATTCCACAGCCATGGTTACAGTTACACACAAAAATAAACAATAAAGAAAACGTATCTCTCTCATTTTGAATGACTTAAGTGGAAGGAAAAAAACATGACATTTTTATTACGGCGAGGGCCTCAATTGAGTTTGAATTAAACACACTTTAACCGCATGATAAATCACATTATTGATTCGAAATTATTTCTGGTCTGGAAGATGTTGGATTTGTCCATGCAGCCCTAAGGGAAAGCTATAAACCTGGCCAGCAAGGATAGATGACTTCCTCTACTGTACTCTACTCTACTGTATGTCTTGCCACTGGCATAAAGTAGTTTCTGTAGACCCTCGCGCAAGGTTGGAGTTTGCCCATCCCCCCCCTAAAAAAATCTAAATCGAATGCATCAGCCAGACAGCCACTCACAAAGTATAGTCTACTGATCGCTATCCATGGTGCTGAAATTGCGACATGTGCAGCTGCCTATCAAATCAGTGATAGGCTTTTCTGTGGTGTCAGGGCATGTAGTCTATAGCTTTGCTTTAGCTAAAGGATAACCGTGTATTGGGAGGCCCATTTGGTCATCATGTTCTCATGTTAAGCCTAACATTTCACAAAGCTGCACTGTAAACCCAGATGCAGACACAGGAAGCAGATGGTTGGAATCTTAAAATGTTTATTAATCCAAAAGGGGTAGGCAAGAGAATGGTCGCGGACAGGCAAAAATGTCAAAAACAAACCTGAGTCTAGGAGGTACAGAGTGGCAGACAGGCTCCTGGTCAGGCAGGCGGGTACAAAGTCCAGAAAACAGGCAAGGGTCAAAACCGAGAGGACTAGAAAAAGGAGAATAGCAAAAGGAGTACAGTAAAAACACGCTGCTTGACTTGACTAACATACAAGACGAACTGGCACTGAGAGAGAGGAAACACAGGGGTAAAAACACGCTGGTTGACTTGACTAACATACAAGACGAACTGGCACTGAGAGACAGGAAACACAGGGATAAAAACACGCTGGTTGACTTGACTAACATACAAGACGAACTGGCACAGAAAGACAGGAAACACAGGGAAAAAACACGCTGGTTGACTTGACTAACATACAAGACGAACTGGCACAGAAAGACAGGAAACACAGGGATAAAAACACGCTGGTTGACTTGACTAACATACAAGACGAACTGGCACAGAAAGACAGGAAACACAGGGATAAAAACACGCTGGTTGACTTGACTAACATACAAGATGAACTGGCACTGAGAGAGAGGAAACACAGGGATAAAAACATGCTGGTTGACTTGACTAACATACAAGATGAACTGGCACTGAGAGAGAGGAAACACAGGGATAAAAACACACTGGTTGACTTGACTAACATACAAGATGAACTGGCACTGAGAGACAGAAAACACAGGGATAAAAACACACTGGTTGACTTGACTAACATACAAGATGAACTGGCACTGAGAGAGAGGAAACACAGGGATAAAAACACACTGGTTGACTTGACTAACATACAAGATGAACTGGCACTGAGAGACAGGAAACACAGGGATAAAAACACACTGGTTGACTTGACTAACATACAAGATGAACTGGCACTGAGAGACAGAAAACACAGGGATAAAAACACACTGGTTGACTTGACTAACATACAAGATGAACTGGCACTGAGAGACAGGAAACACAGGGATAAAAACACACTGGTTGACTTGACTAACATACAAGATGAACTGGCACTGAGAGACAGGAAACACAGGGATAAAAACACGCTGGTTGACTTGACTAACATACAAGATGAACTGGCACTGAGAGACAGGAAACACAGGGATAAAAACACACTGGTTGACTTGACTAACATACAAGATGAACTGGCACTGAGAGACAGGAAACACAGGGATAAAAACACACTGGTTGACTTGACTAACATACAAGATGAACTGGCACTGAGAGAGAGGAAACACAGGGATAAAAACACGCTGGTTGACTTGACTAACATACAAGACGAACTGGCACTGAGAGACAGGAAACACAGGGATAAAAACACACTGGTTGACTTGACTAACATACAAGATGAACTGGCACTGAGAGACAGGAAACACAGGGATAAAAACACACTGGTTGACTTGACTAACATACAAGATGAACTGGCACTGAGAGAGAGGAAACACAGGGATAAAAACACACTGGTTGACTTGACTAACATACAAGATGAACTGGCACTGAGAGAGAGGAAACACAGGGATAAAAACACGCTGGTTGACTTGACTAACATACAAGACGAACTGGCACAGAGAGACAGGAAACACAAGGATAAATACACTGACGAGAATAACCAAGACCTGGAGGGGGTGGAGACAATCACAGGAACAGGTGAAACAGATCAGGGCGTGACAGTACTGTCATTACTCAAAACTTTTGTGAAAATCTGTTGCACTTATTATATCTGAGTACAGAGTGATTTTGTAGTCACTGTAGAGCAGCATTTTTCAAACTCGGTCGTTTTGGTTGCACGTTTTGGTTATTGCCCTAGCACTACACAGCCGATTCAAATTATGAACTCATCATCAAACTTTGATTATTTGAATCAGATGTGTAGTGCTAGGGCAATAACCAAACATCAACCCTTTGGGATCCCCAGCAATGAGTTTGGGAAACACTGCTCTAGGGGGTCCAGATTTGAGTTGTATCAGCTTGAAAGAAAATTGTACCGCCCCCACTAAGCCACACCTACAATATAATTTTCCAGTGAGTCTTGCCTTTTCTATTGAATTGTATTGTGACTACCCATGACTCTGTTTGTTATTGACGGAGTAATGTTTGTTGAGTTCATTCGACTTCAATTCTGTGACCTTCACCATGCGAGTTCCTAAGTGAACGTTATCATTATAATAGACTCTTCATGACAATTCATTACATATCACATAAGGGCTTATTTTGAGGTCTAGCTTTACCCTAATAAAGTGTCCTGAAAGTCATGGTTTACAGGCCTGCAAGTAGGGTCACAAAAATCTGACGACTTTCCCAAAATGCCCAGATTTCCCAAAACAATCCTGGTTGAAGGATTTCAAGGAATCATCCAATTGGGATTTCTGGAAAACTGGGGAAATTTACCAGAAATGTGCAAGCCTATCTGCAAGTCACATTATGCTAGCTTGCAAAGTGATGTGTAGTTCTTATTGGATTCGAGCCAGAGTTAGGATATCCAACATGTTTATTAATCCGCAATCTGCATTCATAACAACAGTGCGAGGGAGTCTACTTAAGCCATTTAAACTGGAACAACCATTTTAGTAATAGGTGCAAAAAAATCGATTTAAATTATTGGATTAGTTTAGAAAAATACATGTTATTTATCTTTGTGTAACATAAGATTCATCTATCAATTACTCACTGTACACGTAAAACACCGATGTTAAAAACAATTCCCCAAAATCTACCTGGTTATTATTATAACGTTTTTTTTTTAAATAGTGTTGACGTAACTTCTCATTTAGTTTTGAGTCAGTACCACATAAACATTTTAGGCAATAATGACATTTTATTTAATTTAAAATACTTTAAGTATTTCAGTAAAAACTGTCTTGGTGTTTTTCAGTGTATACACAGTGTTGCAATGCAGCCATTTCAACTGCTGGCTGGCGGCAATAATGTAATTACTTTAAAAACTTGTTCGGGATTGGTGTCCCTTCCACGGGACGGTTGAGCTAACGTAGGCTAATGTGATTAGCATGAGGTTGTAAGTAACAAGAACATTTCCCAGGACATAGACATATCTGACATTGGCAGCTTACATTCTTATTAATCTAACTGCACTGTCCAATTCACAGTAGCTATTACAGTGAAAGAATATAATGCTATTGTTTGAGCAGAGTGCACAATTTTGAACATGAAAAGTTATTAATAAACAAATTAGGCACATTTGGACAGTCTGATGCAACATTTTGAACAGAATGCAATGGTTCATTGGATCAGTCTTAAACGTTGCACATACACAATATAAATTGCACTTGGGCTGGAATAATACATGATGGCCTTTCTCTTGCATTTCAAAGATGATGGTACAAAAAAAGATACAAAAGAATGGTTGTTTTTTTCTTTGTATTATCTTTTACCAGATGAATTGCTTTATATTCTCATACATTCCTTTCACATTTACATAAACTTCAAGGTGTTTCCTTTCAAAGAATATGCATATCCTTGCTTCAGGGCCTGATAGTTAGATGATAGCTATAGACAGTTAGATTTGTGTATGTCATTTTAGGTGAGAAAATTGAAAATGATTCATACAATTATTAATATAAATTGTATTTTGTATCCACCCTCAAAACAATAGCTTAGGGATTGTTTAATTCTGCATCGTAGCCTACTATATATATAGTTATATACTGTATTTAGCTGCAATTTATCTACTTTATTAATGTTTTAGATAAATTAAACTTTAAATAGCCTAATAATTAGGAAAAAGTAGTCGGCTTGAGGATAAATTCAGTCACTATTTATTGTTGAACTCAGCATGTTTTGTCGGGCTAATAGCCTAGACAAATGGGCTGCAATATTCAAGGTATATTTAATTAAATCAAATTAATTTAAATCCAAGTTGAAACACTCCCAAGTCCTCCTTACTGCTTGTCTCTCTGTGTCTGTGTCTCTTTTTCTCTTTCCCTTCGAAAAATGTCTCTCTCTGTATGTGCTCTCTTTTCTTTCTATGTGTAGGTTTATAGTAGTTACAGTATCCGACTTCGTCGCCTTGCATTTTTTGTGTGCAAATGTTTTCACCATGACCTGTAGGTCCAGTGTTGCGGGCCCGAATGTGTTTTATACCAAGTATTGCCAACCCAGACAGTCTTTGTGCATTATATGTCCATTGAGCAGCACACAATTTAAAGTTACTCTTGAATGATGCATGCCAAGATATACGAGGTATAAGGGATGGTTGATATTGCAACCACACAACTCAAACGCCGGTTCACCAGAATGGACGAAATCGCTTTTTTTGTTCAAGCCCTCAAGAACTGTTGTCCTCTAAAGATGATAATCTGTTTGCATCTGCCAATTTACTGGCTGTCAGGATCCAGACGATCTGTCCCCAGTCAGAGCGTCCTATACAGTTAATCTCTTTCCGTAACGTGTTGAGGCCGACAATTAAGGAGAATGAGATGCTCAATTAAAGATGTTGCAGAACTGCTGTTGTAGCACCGGTCCCTTATGCCCAGTTACCCTGATTTTGCTATGGCAATAAAACTGTCGCTTCTGCGGAGAGATGGTTTTCTAAACTAAAACTCATAAAGAACTACCTAGGAAGCATTAGGCTCTCGGTCTGATATGCACTGTTGAACACCTGAGTAAGTTCTGAGTAAATCATTGCACTGGCGCTGTCGTAGTCTTGACCACGGCATTTGTTCACCAACATCCCCTTACTTTCAATCAGTAATTGTTATTCTTTCTTAAGGACTGAGGCACTTTTTCGGTCACATTACTGAAGCCCAAGAAACAAACACCTGCGTTCTTGTACATTTGAAAATTGAAAAGGTTTATGAATGACTTTTTGGAGGGGTACTGTCAAAATGATTTATTACATTTAAAAAGACATCAATGACATGAGCATGGGCCCCCAGAGCTAGTGGGCCCCCTGTGTTGCAGGGGCTGCGGGAGTGTCCGGTACGCCAGTATGTCTCAGTCTCAGTGAAACACCGGAGCCACCCTCTCTCCACTTTTCACCCCTACTCTACCACCATACCTATCTGTCCCTCCTTCGCTCCCTCCCTCCCTCCTTCTCTTTCATATTTTTCATTAAGAGCAGAATCCTATTAGGTGGCTGGGCGGACCTGTCTTCCCTCTGCCTCCCCCTGCCTTCCAGAGTTAACCACTTTGCTTAGCCATGTAAATTCACAGCTTAGTCAGGCCCATTCTCCACACAGTATGGCCAACCGAAGAATGCAGAGCAAAACGTCTCACCACATTAAATGATATCTATGGATATGCCAGAGAGAGAGAGAGTGTGAGAGAGAGAGTGTGAGAGAGAGAGTGTGAGAGAGAGAGTGTGAGAGAGAGAGTGTGAGAGAGTGTGAGAGAGTGTGAGAGAGTGAGAGAGAGAGAGAGAGAGAGAGAGAGAGAGAGAGAGAGAGAGAGAGAGAGAGAGAGAGAGAGAGAGAGAGAGAGAGAGAGATGGGCTAGGGTGTGGGGTTTGTAAGCCTCTTGCACCAGATTGTCTGGTTACGAGGATGGGGATGTGTGAATGTGTGTGTGCATGCACCTGTATTTGGATACACGTATGCATGTTTCAAAGTTGTATGTGTCGGGGTAGAGATGGACACCCCCATCCCCTATGGGCAAGTTATGGCGTCTTCTTTCTTCCACCCAACTAGCCTTCCCTGGCACCTACCTACCTCTGTCTCAGATGTCTTCCATGGAGCTTCTACAGGGCTGTGTATTGGGTCTAACCCTGCTGTATAGCTTTAGCCCAGCTAAGCACACAGACACCGGAAGATTTAGTGTGAACTGGATCCATGGGGAGGCTTTACACAAACCACCGAAACAAGGTAAGTAGGCTTAGATGATGAGCATCTGTACTCTACCCCTCCAACTCCTACATTCACAAAATCTGTCTCTGTCTCTGTGTCTGACTCTGTCCCCCCCTGACCTTCTCTCCCTCTTTTCTTTATTTCTCTCTCTCCTTGGGTGATCATGACCTGATCATCCTGACATGACCCTCCAATGCCACCAGCCATATTGCTCATTGTGTGCGTGATTTCCTGCAAGACAGGACTGTCAGTGTTCTGGAATGGCCAGTGAAGATCTCAATCCCATTGAGCACGTCTGGGACCCGTTGGATTGGAGGTTGAGGGCTATGGCCATTCCCCCCCTAGAAATGTCCGGGAACTTGCAGGTACCTTGGTGGAAGCGTGGGGTAACATCTCACAGCAAGAACTGGCAAATCTGGAGCAGTGCATGAAGAGGATATGTACTGCAGTGCTTAATGCAGCTGGTGGCCACACCAGATACTGACTGTTACTTTTGATTTTGACCCCCCCCCCCCCCTGTTCAGGGACACATTATTCCATTTCTGTTAGTTGCTGTGGAACTTGTTCAGTTTATGTCTGTTGTTGAATCTTGTTATGATCATACAAATATTTGCACATCTTAAGTTTGCTGAAAATAAACACAGTTGACAGTGAGAGGACGTTTCTTTTTTGCTGAGTTTATATCCAGAGACCGACAGTATAAATCAAGAAGCGTTTCAGTAACAAATGATGGTCAAAGTTAAATTGGAATCAACCAATAACCTCCGTTATGAATGGTCTTTACAGGTTTACATCAGGGCTTGGTTCACTGTAATGTAGCCTCAGTTTGTTCCATTCTACCCCACACCGCCTGCCCTGGGGGCAGAGAGTGGTGGATCTCTGCTAGGGTGGCCCACTGGAACACACACACGCACACATAGACACACCATCCACATATGCACACACTCACACATGAGCACACACACGCAGCTCTATATTTGGATCAGATTGTTTTTTCATCCAGACCCTTTCAATTGTTTCCTGATTGATCTATTCATAGCACCCCCACAGACACACACACACTCAGACTATATACGCAGCCCAGTGGAGGATGCTGAGAGGAGGATGGCTCATAATAATGGCTGGAACGGAGAATATGGAATGGCATCAAACATACACTGTGGAAACCATGTGTTTGATATATTTGATCACATTCCACTTACTCCGTTCCAGACATTACCACGAGCTCATCTTCCCCAATTAAGGTGCCATCAATGCATTTTTAAGTATGCTCCCTCTAATTCTCTCTTTCGGAGGACCTAAGCCCTAGGACCATGGCTCAGGACTACCTGGCCTACATCTGCATTGCTTGCTGTTTGGGGTTTTAGTCTGGGTTTCTGTACAGCACTTTGTGACATCGGCTGATGTAAGATGAGCTTTATAATAAATACATTTGATTGATTCATTCACACATTAGGTTGAAACACTTGTCCTGGCATGGAATGATGGGAGCAAGGGTGAGGCTGGAAGTGAGGGAGGAGGGTGGGAGAGGGAGTGTTCATTTTGCTGTGAAAGCAGGTGGAGACTGTCAAATCCCTCCTCATGGTATTCCTGTCCTCTTCCTCTCCTGCTCTGCTTTCTTCCTCTCTCTCTCTCTGAATGAGGATCAGTCCTGGATGAGAGTTGGCTACATGATGCAGAGAGAGAGAGAGGGAATGAGATGGAATGAGAGATTGAATGAGATGGTTTGAGAGAGGCAAGTCAGTTAAGAACAAATTCTTATTTTCATTGACAGCCTAGGAACAGGGGCAGAACGACAGATTGTCAGCTGGGGGGTTTGAACTTGCAACCTTCCGGTTACTGGTCCAACGCTCTAACCACTAGGCTACCCTGCAACCCCTGATGGAGAGAGATAGAGAGAGAGTGATGGAGAGAGAAAGAATGAGATGGAGAGAGAAAGAGAAAGAGTGTGATGGAGAGAAAGAATGAGATGGAGAGGGAAAGAGAAAGAATGAGATGGAGAGAGAGAGTGTGATGGAGAGAGAAAGAATGAGAGAGAGAGTGTGTGATGGAGAGAGAGAGTGTGATGAGAGAAAAAGAATGAGATGGAGGGGGAGAGAGAAAGAATGAGATGGAGAGAGAGTGTGATGGAGAGAGAAAGAATGAGATGGAGAGAGAAAGAATGAGATGGAGAGAGAGTGTGATGGAGAGAGAAAGAATGAGATAGAGAGAGAAAGAATGAGATGGAGAGAGAGTGTGATGGAGAGAGAAAGAATGAGATAGAGAGAGAGTGTGATGATGAGAGAAAGAATGAGAGAGAGAGTGTGATGATGAGAAAAAGAATGAGAGAGTGTGTGATGGAGAGAGAGAGTGTGATGGAGAGAGAAAGAATGAGATGGAGAGAGAGTGTGATGGAGAAAGAGAGTGTGATGGAGAGAGAAAGAATGAGACGGAGAGAGAAAGAACGAGAGAGTGTGATGGAGAGAGAAAGAATGAGATGGAGAAAGAATGAGATGGAACGAGAGAGAGTGTGATGATGAGAGAGAAAGAGAAAGAAGAGAGAGAAGAAAAATAAGAGTGAGGTGAAGTGAGGTGAAAAAGTGGAAATTAATAACTGCTAGATGGACACATTCAGTGCAGTCGGAAAGTATTCAAACCCCTTGACTTTTTCCACATTTTGTTAGGTTACAGCCTTATTCTAAAATGTATTAAATAGTTTCCCCTTTATCAATCTACACACACAATTCCCCATAATAACAAAGCAAAAACAGGTTTTTAGAAATGTTTGCAAATGAATAAAAAATTTGAAAACTGAAATATTACATTTACATACGTATTCAGATGTCATGACGTGTGTGTAGGTGGCCGGGAAGTCGGGCGCAGGAGAATTAAACTTGGTATGATGGAGTCGTTTAATAACTTAAAACAAAAACTCCAAAACCAAAGTACATAATAAAATAAACGTGAGTACCAGAACCCGTCGCGCACCACTCCATAAAACACGAGCATAACAATAAACAATCTCTGACAAGGACATGAGGGGAAACAGAGGGTTAAATACACAACATATAACGAATGAGATTGGAACCAGGTGTGTAGGAAGATAAGACAAAACCAATGGAAAATGAAACATAGATCAATGATGGCTCGAAGGCCGGTGACGTCGAGCACCGCCCGAACAAGGAGAGGCATCGACTTCGGCAGAAGTCGTGACATCAGACCCTTTACTCAGTACTTTATTGAAGCACCTTTGGCAGCAATTACAGCCTTGAGTCTTCTTGGCTAGGATGCTACAAGCTTGGCACACTTGTAGTTGTGGAGTTTCTCCCATTCTTCTCTGCAGATCCTCTCAAACTCTGTCAGCTTAGATGGGGAATGTCTCTCTCTTTCAGGTCTCTCCAGAGATGTTCGATTGGGTTCATGTCTGTATTTGGCTGGGCCACTCAAGGACATAGAAAGACTTGTCCCGAAGCCACTACTGCATTGTCTTGGCTGAGTGCTTTGGGTCATTGTCCTGTTGGAAGGTGAACCGTCGTCCCAGTCTGAGGTCCTAAGCACTCTGAGCAGGTTTTCATCAAGGCTCTATCTGTACTGTGCTCACTTCATCATTCCCTCAATCCTGGCAAGTCTCCCAGTCCCTGCACTGAAAAACATCCCCACAGCATGAGGCTGCCACCACGCTTCACCGTAGGGATAGTGCCAGGTTTCCTCCAGACCTGACTCTTGGCTTTCAGGCCAAAGTGTTCAATCTTGGTTTAATCAGACCAGAGACTTGTTTCTCATGGTTTAAAAGTCCTTTATGTGCCTTTTGGCAAACTCCAAGCGGGCTGTCATGTGCCTTTTACAGACTACCATAAATACCTGATTGGTGGAGTGCTGCAGAGATGGTTGTCCTTCTGGAAGTTTCTCCCAACTTCAGAGAGGAACACTGGAGCTCTTGATCATCTCCCTGACCAAGGTTCTTCTCCCCCGATTGTTAAGTTTGGCCAGGATGCCAGCTTTAGGAAGAGTCTTGGTGGTTCCAAACAACTTCCATTTAAGCATGATGGAGTCCACTGTGCTTATATAGACAGGTGTGTGCCTTTGCAAATCATGTCCAATCAATTGAATCTACCACAGGTGGACGCCAATAAAGTTCTAGAAACATCTCAAGGATGATCAATGGAAACCGGATGCACCTATGCTCAGCTTCAAGTCTCATGGCAGAGGAATGTCATTATTATTTTTGTGTGTGTGTGTGTGTGTGACAGGTATAGTGACACACACACAGACAGAGAGAAAGAGGAGGGAATGGTATTTATATATGTCTCTATTGGTTGATTGATCTGGTCCTGGACGTCTCCTCCTTACCTACTTTTCCTATCTTTACCAAGACTCTCAGACATCCCTCTGCAGACACAGATACACACACACACAGGCAGCGAGAGCGAGAGAGCGAAAGAAAGAGAAATAGCCACATAAATGTTTGCAGTCTTCAAGCAGACATACAGTTCACATTGCACAGGTCAGTATCACAGATAGAACATCACCTTCACAATTCACTCTACTGCAGTCTTAGGCATGACACTCACACACAGATCAGTACTGCTCAATCTCCTTGTAGTGACAATAGGCTTAAGTGGGCTTGTGTGAGAGAGAAGAGCTATGAATAAGTGATGACAATAAAATCGCAGAGCATGAAGAGCATCAAGGACACACACACACACACACACACACACACAAAGCATGAAGAGCAGCGCAAGGATACGTGAAAACAGATGAGGCTGGTGGGAGGAGCTATAGGAGGACGTGTTCATTGTAATGGCTGGCAGTCATTCCATTCCAGCCTTTACAATGAGCCCATCCTCCTATAGCTCATCCCACTAGCCTCCTCTGGCATGTCTGCATGTGTGGGTGTACTTCTCACCTATGAGGTAAATAGGTGAGATATGCAGGTAATTTGGAGTTCAGGAAGGAGATATAAAGACTTACACTCCAGAGGATTTAGTCCCATACACAGCCTGGAGGTGTGTTGGGTCATTGTCCTGTTGAAAAAGAAATGATAGTCCCACTAAGCGCAAACCAGATGGGATGGCGTATCGCTGCAGAATGCTGTGGTAGCCATGCTGGTTAAGTGTGCCTTGAATTCTAAATAAATCACGGACAGTGTCACCAGCAAAGGACCCCACACCATCACACTTCCTCCTCCATGCTTCATGGTGGGAACCACACATGCAGAGATTATTTGTTCACCTACTTAGCGTCTCACAAAGACATGGCGGTTAGAACCAACAATCTCAAATTTGGACTCATCAGACCAATAAACAGATTTCCACCAGTCTAATGCCCATTGCTCGTGTTTCTTGACCCAAGCAAGTCTCTTCTTCTTATTGGTGTCCTTTAGTAGTGGTTTCTTTGCAGCAATTCGACCATTAAGGCCTGATTCATGCAGTCTCCTCTGAACAGTTGATGTTGAGATGTATCTGTTACTTGAACTCAGTGAAGCATGTATTTGGGCTGAAAATTCCTTTGCAGGTAACTCTGGGTCTTCCATTTTTGTGGCGGTCCTCATGAGAGCCAGTTTCATCACAGTGCTTGATGGTTTTTGCGACTGCACTTGAAGAAACTTTCAAAGGTCTTGAAATATTCCAGATTGACTGACCTTCACCTCTTAATTAACCTTCTCATACATACCATTAAACGGGTGTGATCCTTCTACAGTGGTCCCTGTAGCATATGATCAAACTGGTGTAATTAGAACCCTTATTGAGAAGGTCCAGTTTCCGTATGACGCATCGATCAGCATTTGTGCTGGCCACACTGTTTTTTCAGAAACATTTTGCACAAACACAGTCCTTACGAAGTTATGTCCAGAATGTGAGCAGTTCATTTTTGAATGCAATGTTCAGACATTCACAGAAGTAGCTACAGCATAACACCATCATCCAAACTGGAAAATGTAGGCTACATTTGTCCTAGCGCTAACTGAGGAAAGACTGACGTAACAGAAGCGGTTATATTTTTATATCTCTCGGCTGACAGGAACTAAAAACAGCAACAAACCAAAAAACGTCTTCTCACTGTCAACTGTGTTTATTTTCAGCAAACGTAACATAAATATTTGTATGAACATAACAAGATCCACAAATGAGACATGAACTGAACAAGTTCCACAGACATGTGACTAACAGAAATGGAAAAATTTGACCCTGAACAAAGGGGAGGGGTCAAAATCAAAAGCAACAGTCTGTATCTGGTGTGGCCACCAGCTGCATTAGGTACTGCAGTGCATCTCCTCTTCATGGACTGCACCAGATTTGCCAGTTCTTGCTGTGAGATGTTACCCAACTCTTCCACCAAGGCACCTGCAAGTTCCCAAACATTTTTGGGGGGATTGGCCCTAGCCCTCAATCTCCGATCCAACAGGTCCCAGACGTGCTCAATGGGATTAAGATCTGAGCTCTTCGCTGGCCATGGCAGAACACTGACATTCCTGTCTTGCAGGAAATCACACACAGAGCGAGCAGTATGGCTGTGGCATTGTCATGCTGGAGGGTCATGTCAGGATGAGCCTGCAGGAAGGGTACCACATGAGGGAGGGGGATGTCTTCCCTGTAACACACAGGGTTGAGATTGCCTGCAATGACAACAAGCTCAGTCTGATGATGCTGTGACACACCGCCCAAGACCATGACGGACCCTTCGTCTCCAAATCGACCCCGCTCCAGAGTACAGGCCTTGGTGTAACGCTCATTCCTTCGACGATAAACGTGAGAAAGACCATCACCTCTGGTGAGACAAAACCGTGATTCGTCAGTGAAGAGCACTTTTTGCCAGTCCTGTCTGGTCCAGCAGTAGTTGGTTGTGCCCATATGCAACGTTGTTGCCGGTGATGTCTGGTGAGGACCTGCCTTACAACAGGCCTACAAGCCCTCAGTTCAGCCTCTCTCAGCCTATTGTGGACAGTCTGACGGAGGGATAGTGCGTTCCTGGTGTAACTCGGGCAGTTGTTGAAGCCATCCTATACATGTCCCGCAGGTGTGATGTTCAGATGTACCGATCCTGGGCAGGTGCTGTTCCACGTGGTCTGCCACTGTGAGGATGGTCAGCTGTCCGTCATGTCTCCCTGTAGCGCTGTCTTAGGCGTCTCACAGTATGGACATTGCAATTTCTTTCCCTGGCCACATCTGCAGTCTTCATGCCTCTTTGCAGCATTCCTAAGGTACATTCATGCAGATGAGCAGGGACCCTGGGCATCTTTATTTTGGTGTTTTTCAGAGTCAGTAGAAATGCCTCTTTAGTGTCCTAAGTTTTCATAACTGTGACCTTAATTGCCTACCATCTGTAAGCTGTTAGTGTCTTAACGACCGTTCCACAGGTGCATGTTCATTAATTGTTTATGGTTCATTGAACAAGCATGGGAAACAGTGTTTAAACCCTTTACAATGAAGATCTGTGAAGTTATTTGGATTTTTACGGATTATCTTTGAAAGACAGGGTCCTGCAAAAGGTTTAGTTTAGTTTACAATATGAATTAGTTAATAGTAATTACTATTTATGATGAATCACATCATGGGTGAGCCCACCATTGATCGAAATAATTTAGTAAAACACTTAGAAATCGAAAGTAACCTCACAATGGGTAGTTTCTGCTCGCAGGCTTGTTTGTTCTTTCCAGAAACCAAAGATAATAAGTGGAGACAAGGTGAGTTTGGTCTATTTATTGTATGCATGATGAAGGGGGTGTGTCATCTACCATCGTTCACATCCCACCATTCACTTCCGGAAGTTCTCAAAAAATTAGTGAACTCATTTTGTTATAACATCTTTGGTCCAACAGAGTATTACGTTAAACCCAGAATGCATTGTATGTCAGCAAACATGGCTCCACACATAGCTGGAATTAGCTTAGCTCATCATAATCAGTACTTAATAAAAGATTTTACACACACAATATTTGTCCATTACAATCTATGCAAGAATCGGAATACATGTTTTGTCACCAGTACTTGAAAACATGTGAATAAAACAGTAAATATATAAATAATTACCACACAAAACATTTTCTGATAGTGATTTATTGATATAAGTGCCGAGTGCCGGCAGACAATCACATAAACTCTCACTCCCACTCTGAGCCATTCAGTGTTGTTGTTTATGTATGTAGCTAGTGAGCTAAGCTGTAGCATTAGCAATGTCTTTCAAAAGGAGACAACTAACAAATGCACAAATTCTGGAGATTTTTTAAAATTCTGACAATGAGTCTGAATATGAAAGTCAGGAATCAGATTCTGACAGTGACAGTGAGGAGCTGTCCCCCAACCTTGTAGCCATTGATAACCCTGAATCTAAGGACCCCTTGTCCACTGACAAAGATCCAGGTCCCTTTGAAGATGATGGTATTGATGGAGGCAGACCGACAGTGGATGAAGTACAGAAGTTCTGGTGTTGCTGGAAGGCCGCCAGCCATTTCACCCCTCCTGGCCCTGCTTTTTGCTTTGATGAATCCCAGTCTTGAGCGCAAAGCCCCTCACCATTTCCATCTGAGGTAGAGTGCTTCAAGTTGTTTCTGACACAGGAGCTGGTGGGAGACATAGTAGAGGAGACCAATCACTATGCCTTAGAGTTGCAGGAGAAGCGAAACACCCAGGAGTGAGGGGAAAACTCGCTAGATGGGTGACAACCACAATTAGTGAAATGTATACCTTTCTGGTGACAGTCCTTCTCATGGGAATAGCAAAGAAGAACTCTAAGAGAATCCTGGAGCACAGATCCTATGTTTGTTCAACCAACCACCACCAATGCTGCAATAAAATATACGACTATTACTATTATGTGTTTTCTTGGTGTGTTTCCATCCAGTAAAACTGTTAAGGAATGTACACTAGGATACAAAGGTTGGCCTCAATCTTCAGCTCCAACGATGTGCAGCTCCAGTTCCAGGTCTGATATTGGCAAATACTGTTTGTGGTTTCTGAAAGTACAGAATAAAGAGGAATTATTAGTAATTAGACATCAGGATATAACAATAAAACAATATTACAAAGAAGTAACATAATAAACACTGCTATAAACATAACATAATGCATTGACAAAATCACACATTTGAGTTGTAACGGTAAGAAACAGTAACTGTTGAGCTCCACAAGTGGAAAGGGCAGGGCAGAACAGAGCTATGCTAAATGAAACTGAACCACAGTCATACATTTTCTTTTTTATTTAACTAGGCAAGTCATTTAAGATCAAGCTATTATTTACAACTGCAGCCTACACCGGGCAAACTCGGACAGCGCTAGGCCAATTGTGTGCCGCCCTATGGGTTTCCCAATCACGGCCGGTTATTATACAGCCTGGAGTCAAACCAGGGTGTCTGTAGTGACACCTCTAGCACTGAGATGCAGTGTCTTAGACCGCTGCGCCACTTGGGAGTCATAAGGCCTGGGTAGCTTCAAAACACAACACAAGCTAATACTTCTCTGACGCAATTAGCATAGTTTTACAGAGCTAATAGAAGAATGTAGCTAGTTACATAAGCATGATTTAATATAACACCATAAAGGTTATGAAATGAGTAAAGTTACCTTGCGGTATCCGCGGTTATAAGGAATATTCACAAATATATTATACTCCATACATACAGTGAGCTACAGTAGAAACAACATAACACGACACACATTTCCAAAGTTATTATTTGTAAATGAAAACAACAATGACTGCGATGCGGGCACCGACTGAAAATGTGAACACGTGTGTGCAGATCCTGTTCTGATGGGAGATGCGCAAATGTCTGCAGACTTGAACTGCACAAACAATTGGGAAGTGCTTGGGGAATTCTGTCCGGGTGAGAAATTCCCCCCAAAATAAATTGTACGCAAAAGTGAAAAGGCCTACTTTTATGTGGATTAATGAGGAGGCGGAACGCACCTCAACTCAAACAGTTTTTAGAAAATAAAAACTTAAATATCCTGTGGCGTAACAATCACATTTTGGAATGGTGAGTGTATTCTAACATCACGTGCATAAAAAAACTCACGCAGGGGCGATCGTTAAAAAGATTTGGATCTCACGTATGAAAAGGTTAAAGTAATGATGGACTGTCATTTCTCTTTGCTTATTTGAGCTGTTCTTGACATAATATGGACTTGGTCTCTTACCTTCTCCCTTACCTCACCTCGCTCATCAACTCATCCCTGACCGCTGGCTACGTCCCTTCCGTCTTCAAGAGAGCGAGAGTTGCACCCCTTCTGAAAAAACCTACACTCGATCCCTCCGATGTCAACAACTACAGACCAGTATCCCTTCTTTCTTTTCTCTCCAAAACTCTTGAACGTGCCGTCCTTGGCCAGCTCTCCCGCTATCTCTCTCAGAATGACCTTCTTGATCCAAATCAGTCAGGTTTCAAGACTAGTCATTCAACTGAGACTGCTCTTCTCTGTATCACGGAGGCGCTCCGCACTGCTAAAGCTAACTCTCTCTCCTCTGCTCTCATCCTTCTAGACCTATCGGCTGCCTTCGATACTGTGAACCATCAGATCCTCCTCTCCACCCTCTCCGAGTTGGGCATCTCCGGCGCGGCCCACGCTTGGATTGCGTCCTACCTGACAGGTCGCTCCTACCAGGTGGCGTGGCGAGAATCTGTCTCCTCGCCACGCGCTCTCACCACTGGTGTCCCCAGGGCTCTGTTCTAGGCCCTCTCCTATTCTCGCTATACACCAAGTCACTTGGCTCTGTCATAACCTCACATGGTCTCTCCTATCATTGCTATGCAGACGACACACAATTAATCTTCTCCTTTCCCCCTTCTGATGACCAGGTGGCGAATCGCATCTCTGCATGTCTGGCAGACATATCAGTGTGAATGACGGATCACCACCTCAAGCTGAACCTCGGCAAGACGGAGCTGCTCTTCCTCCCGGGGAAGGACTGCCCGTTCCATGATCTCGCCATCACGGTTGACAACTCCATTGTGTCCTCCTCCCAGAGCGCTAAGAACCTTGGCGTGATCCTGGACAACACCCTGTCGTTCTCAACCAACATCATGGCGGTGGCCCGTTCCTGTAGGTTCATGCTCTACAACATCCGCAGAGTACGACCCTGCCTCACACAGGAAGCGGCGCAGGTCCTAATCCAGGCACTTGTCATCTCCCGTCTGGATTACTGCAACTCGCTGTTGGCTGGGCTCCCTGCCTGTGCCATTAAACCCCTACAACTCATCCAGAACGCCGCAGCCCGTCTGGTGTTCAACCTTCCCAAGTTCTCTCACGTCACCCCGCTCCTCCGCTCTCTCCACTGGCTTCCAGTTGAAGCTCGCATCCGCTACAAGACCATGGTGCTTGCCTACGGAGCTGTGAGGGGAACGGCACCGCAGTACCTCCAGGCTCTGATCAGGCCCTACACCCAAGCAAGGGCACTGCGTTCATCCACCTCTGGCCTGCTCGCCTCCCTGCCACTGAGGAAGTACAGTTCCCGCTCAGCCCAGTCAAAACTGTTCGCTGCTCTGGCCCCCCAATGGTGGAACAAACTCCCTCACGACGCCAGGACAGCGGAGTCAATCACCACCTTCCGGAGACACCTGAAACCCCACCTCTTCAAGGAATACCTAGGATAGGATAAGTAATCCTTCTCACCCCCCCCCTTAATGATTTAGATGCACTATTGTAAAGTGGCTGTTCCACTGGATGTCAGAAGGTGAATTCACCAATTTGTAAGTCGCTCTGGATAAGAGCGTCTGCTAAATGACTTAAATGTAAATGTAAATAAGGCGATCTTCTATATACCACCCCTACCTTGTCACAACACAACTGATTGGCTCAAACGCAGTAAGAAGGAAAGAAATTCCACAATTTACACCTGTTAATTGAAATGCATTCCAGGTGACTACCTCATGTAGCTGGTTTAGAGAAGGCAAAGGGTGGCTACTTTGAAGAATCTCAAATATAAAATATATTATGATTTGTTTAACACTTTTTTGGTTACTACATGATTCCATATGTGTTCTTTCATAATTGTGATGTTCTCAATAATATTCTACAATGTAGAAAACAGTACAAATAAAGAAAAACCTTGAATGAGTAGGTGTGTCCAAACTTTTGGCAGGTACTGCATATATATATATATATATATATATATATATATATATACATATATATATATATATATATATATATATATATATATACATATATATATATATATATATATATATATATATATATATATATATATATATATAACATCTAAGATCTACCATGGAAAGGAAAATACCTGTCTATTTGAGGAAAAATCACCCTGATGAACTCTTTAGTCATATTGCAGTTTACTTATTTTTTTATGGCCCGGCCTTCACCTAACAACTTGTTTTTTTAAATTATATGCGTAAAGAATATTCCATTTTATGTGTAATGACAAGCCAGACAAAATTAAACGGGCCTATTTATATAATTAATATGCATTCGGAGGACAGAAATGATTAAATATTAAAGCATTAGATCTCTCACTAAAGGCTTCAGTCATACAAAAGCTTTACTTAAACCCAAACGGGTTCTCTAACAGATTATTAAGAAAAGCTCACACTGTGGCCTTTTCCCTTTATTCAGATTACAACCTCTCACTTTCGGTTATTTGAAAATCAAATCATCTCCAAAATATCGTTTTAAAATAAACTGCAGAAAGTTGATTGCAATTTCAGTTTAATCCACCAGAAAAAAACAGAACACATATTACAACAAATATTATGGTTAATCTCAAATATACTAATTGTAAAAAAAAATAAAAAATTGGAGTCGTTTAAAAAAAATGGTATAATCTTGGTAAATGATGTCATCAATAGGAGAAAATATATATATATATATATATATATATATATATATATATATATATATATATATATATATATATATTTTTTTTTTTTTTTGTACAAATATTTTCCTTTATTATTTTCCTCTACCCCTACTATACCTCCAATAATTGGAGTGAACTAATGGACAACAACCCTTTGGTTTCTATTTCTAGCTTATACATGCTATATACAGTTTATGGACACAGTATATGTTACAGTTCATTAGTTATATTTGGATTTTAGTCCAATCCTTCAGCTCCCCTGAACACCATCCAGTTTTTTTATTTGCCATATATTTTTCAACTCTGCTGTGATGTTTCACAAAAGTTCTGAACCTTTCTGTTCTCATAGTTTCTACAGATTGTTAATTAAAGATAAAACATTTTGCTCAAAGTATTATTATACTACTGATCAATTGACTTTTCAGATCACCCATCAGTGCTATTTGCAGAGTTAACTCCAGGTAAATGTCGCAATTCTTCAGACATTCCTGAACCTGGCACAGTTGTCATTTTTTGGGTCCTGAAATGAAACTGGTATACTTTTTTCTTTATCACAATTTTCTTTAACTAATTTTTGTCTTCAACGCAGAGCCGACAGTGAAGTTCCTTACTTTCTCCCCATTCCACGTGCTCCATCCATTTTTGCAGTAATGCTGCAGTTAGTTGGTTGTAATTTTGGATAGAGCATACATTTCCATATATTTTTGTTAACTGCACATGTGACATAACTCCACCAGTCCTATTGATGACATCATTTACCAAGATTATACCATTTTTTTTAAACGAATCAAAAAAAATATATATTTTTTTATAATTAGTATATTTGAGATGAACCATAATATTTCTTGGAATATGTGTTCTGTTTCTTCTGGTGGATTAAACTGAAATTGCAATCAACTTTCTGCAGTTTATTTTAAAACTAGCGATATTTTGGAGATTATTTGATTTTCAAATAACCGAAAGTGAGAGGTTGTAATCTGAATAAAGGGAAAAGGCCACAGTGAGAGCTTTTCTTAATAATCTGTTAGAGAACCCGTTTGGGTTTAAGTAAAGCTTTTGTATGACTGGAGCCTTTAGTGAGAGATCTAATGCTTTAATATTTAATCATTTCTGTCCTCCAAATTCATATTAATTATATAAATAGGCCCGTTTAATTTTGTCTGGCTTGTCATTACACATAAAATGGAATATTCTTTACGCATATAATTTAAAAAACAAGTTGTTAGGTGAAGGCAGGGCCATAAGAAAATAAGTAAACTGCAATATGACTAAAGAGTTCATCAGGGTGATTTTTCCTCAAATAGACAAGTATTTTCCTTTCCATGGTAGATCTTGTTTATTTTTGCTAAATTCCCTTTAAAATGTATTGTAGTGAGATCATTTTTCTTTAGGGATATGAATACAGAGTATGTCCAATTCATTGTCAAACCAGTTTATTGGTAAACTACAAGAAAATGTAAAAGTTTCTTGTTAACAAACTATAGTTTTGGCAAGTCGGTTAGGACACATCTACTTTGTGCATGACACAAGTCATTTTCCCAACAATTGTTCACAGACAGTTTATTTCACTTATAATTCACTGTATCACAATTCCAGTTGGTCAGAAGTGTACATACATTAAGCTGACTGTGCCTTTAAACAGCTTGGAAGATTCCAGAAAATGGTGTCATTGCTTTAGAAGCTTCTGGTTCATCCTTGGGAGCAATTTACAAAGTTCTGAAGATACCACGTTCATCGGTACAAACAATAGTACGCAAGTATAAACACCATGGGACGACACAGCTGTCATACTGCTCAGGAAGAAGACGCATTCTGCCTCCTAGAGATGAACGTACTTTGGTGCGAAAAGTGCAAATCAATCCCAGAACAACAGCAAAGGACCTTGTGAAGATGCTGGAGGAAACAGGTACAGAAGTATCTATCTCCACAGTAAAACGAGTCCTATATCGACATAACCTGAAAGGACGCTCAGCAAGGAAGAAGCCACTGCTCCAAAACTGCCATAAAAAAGCCAGACTGTGGTTTGCAACTGCACATGGGGACAAAGATCCTACTTTTTGGAGAAATATCCTCTGGTCTGATGAAACAAAAATAGAACTGTTTGGCCACAATGACCATTGTTATGTTTGGAGGAAAAAGGGGGAGGCTTGCAAGCTGAAGAACACTATCCCAACAGTGAAGCACAAGGGTGGCAGCATCATGTTGTGGGGGTGCTTTGCTTCAGGAGGGACTGGTGCACTTCATAAAATAGATGGCGTCATGAGGAGGAAAATTACGTGGATATATTGAAGCAATATCTAAAGACATCAGTCAGGAAGTTAAAGCTTGGTCACAAAGGGGTCTTCCAAATGAACAATGACCCCAAGCAAAAAAATCACTTATTGTGGGAAGCTTGTGGAAGGCTACCTAAAACGACCCCAAGCAAAAAAATCACTTATTGTGGGAAGCTTGTGGAAGGCTACCTAAAACGACCCCAAGCAAAACGACCCCAAGCAAAAAAATCACTTATTGTGGGAAGCTTGTGGAAGGCTACCTAAAACGACCCCAAGCAAAACGACCCCAAGCAAAAAAACGACCCCAAGCAAAAAAATCACTTATTGGGGGAAGCTTGTGGAAGGCTACCTAAAACGACCCCAAGCAAAACGACCCCAAGCAAAAAAACGACCCCAAGCAAAAAAATCACTTATTGGGGGAAGCTTGTGGAAGGCTACCTAAAACGTTTGACCCAAGTTAAACAATTTAAAGGCAATGTTACCAAATACTAATTGAGTGTATGTAAACTTCTGACCCACTGGGAAAGTGATGAAAGAAATAAAAGCTGAAATGCATCGTTCCCTCTACTATTATTCTGACATTTCACATTCTTAAAATAAAGTGGTGATCCTAACTGACCTAAAACAGGGAATTTTTACTAGGATTAAATATCAGGAATTGTGAAAAACTGAGTTTAAATGTATTTGGCTAAGGTGTATGTAAACTTCTGACTTCAAATGTAAGAAAAAGAGATACAAGTAACAAGAAATTGAAGAGCAGCAGTGAAATAACAATAGCGAGACTATATACAGGGGGTGTCAATACAGAGTCAATGTGAAGGGGCACCGGTTATTTGAGGTAGTATGTACATGTAGGTAGAGTTATTTAAGTGATTGTGCATAGATGACAACAGAGAGTAGCAGTGGTGTAGAGAGGGGTTGGGGGGGGGGTGGCACTGCAAATAGTCTGGGTAGCCATTTGACTAGATGTTCAGTCCTGTATGAACTTAAGTATGCTCCCTGTAATCTCTCTCCCTATCTTCTGAATCTCGCTTTAGATTGGGGCTTTGTTGCGTTCTTTTGTTGGACTAGAAAAAAATGCATGGAACTTAAAATAACATTATTAAACAGTTCCTATGCTTTTAAAATAACAGTTCTGTTCCAGAATAGTATCGATCACATTTTTGTTGTAATGGTTCTGATCTTCAATCCGGTTCCAACCGATGCCCCTGATAATAGATCTAGGATTGTACTCAATCACAATTTTAACTCCATCTCCCTCTCTCTCTCTCTCTGTCTTTGTTTCTCTCTCCCACACATCCCACACACAGGCACACAATGTAGTTTTAAACAAGTGTTGTAACGATGCTCTTATGTGATTGCATACTGTATGTGTTAACTGTTGTTAATTCTATTGTTAATTATGTTGTTAATTTGTAGTTAATGTTGTCACCAATTTGAGTAAATGTATTTAATGTACAAATGTATTATTTTTCTTACATTTAGATGTCAGGGAGATTTTACTGTAAATTTACAGCATTATTCTGGCACCAGAGTTAATACTGTAATTTTGCTGTACAGCAGAGCTACTGTAATATATTTCACAGTGAAAGTTTCATTTTAAAGACCATAACAATCATAGTGACATCTACAGCATACGAACAATGTCTGACTAATGTTGTATTATAATGACCGGTACAATTAAACGTGTAGGCCCTCATCCATAATGACAGCTCCCTCAAATTGTATTACAATTTCCACATTTAGATATACCAAATTGAATGGAGACTTGACTAAACCATACAAGCTGTCAGTCCTTCTCAGTACTGTATAAACTTAAGTAACCTCGACCAGAGTTGACAGGTAGGACCCATTTAGTTTGACTGACGAACAGTAGGTAGTTGGTGCCATTAGCCAAATGCACACACACATGGGCACACGCATGCACACACACGCATGCACGTGGACACACTCACACAAACGCATGCATGAAAGCACACACACACACACAGTAACATAGGGAGGCCTTGAAGGAACCGAGGGAGGGAGAGAGAGAGGTGATCCCACACAAACTGCCACCTCAGCAACTTCCTCAGTGCTTTTCTACCACTTTTCTACCTTTCCCTCCTAATTTCTCTGTCTCCCAGAGTTCACGGTGTTCCAATCTGGTCTGGACAGCCTGTTTTTGAGTCGTAGCTGTCACTGATGTCTAGAAGGAAAATGCACATTGGGTCTCTAGAGGTGAGAGGGGGCCGGTCATGTTTTGCTTCCTATGCTCCTCTCCATACCCCTCTCCTCCTTCATCCTCCCTCTTTCTCTCCCAGTCTCTCAAGTCAGGTTTAGCTCCATTACTCCTCGAAACATAACCCCTCCTCCACCACTCCTCTCCCGCAGGGGCATTTCTATGATTTTTTAAGGGGGGAGGCAGAGTGGAGACTAAGCACCAGTCAGAGGTGGCCATGGGAAATCAGAAAATTGTTTCACAAATAGCATTGAAAACTGGCTGAAACTGCAATGCATTGTATTGAAAAACAGTTTCAGCTGTTAATTAGAATATATTATATATATGGCTATAGGATAGTCTAGAGCCCACCACCTTACCCAAATGAGAAGTCATTGGTCTATTATAATCAGATCACATTGTGACATCATGATGTGTGCCAAATGTTCCATCCCACCTGAACTTCCAGGATTTTGTTTCACTTTAAAATGTATGTCAAACAAAAACCAATGTTTGCAAAGTGAAACAAGCCATACAACTTTACGCACAAGGACTACTTTTAACAAAGTAGTGCTTTTTACAAAAACATTTACAGATATTTATATATATATATACAGTGCCTTGCGAAAGTATTCGGCCCCCTTGAACTTTGCGACCTTTTGCCACATTTCAGGCTTCAAACATAAAGATATAAAACTGTATTTTTTTGTGAAGATTCAACAACAAGTGGGACACAATCATGTAGTGGAACGACATTTATTGGATATTTCAAACTTTTTTAACAAATCAAAAACTGAAAAATTGGGCGTGAAAAATTATTCAGCCCCCTTAAGTTAATACTTTGTAGCGCCACCTTTTGCTGCGATTACAGCTGTAAGTCGCTTGGGGTATGTCTCTATCAGTTTTGCACATCGAGAGACTGACATTTTTTCCCATTCCTCCTTGCAAAACAGCTCGAGCTCAGTGAGGTTGGATGGAGAGCATTTGTGAACAGCAGTTTTCAGTTCTTTCCACAGATTCTCGACTGGATATGTTTATTTTTGAACCATTCCATTGTAGATTTTGCTTTATGTTTTGGATCATTGTCTTGTTAGAAGACAAATCTCCGTCCCAGTCTCAGGTCTTTTGCAGACTCCTTCAGGTTTTCTTCCAGAATGGTCCTGTATTTGGCTCCATCCATCTTCCCATCAATTTTAACCATCTTCCCTGTCCCTGCTGAAGAAAATCATGCCCAAACCATGATGCTGCCACCACCATGTTTGACAGTGGGGATGGTGTGTGTTCAGGGTGATGAGCTGTGTTGCTTTTACGCCAAACATAACGTTTTGCATTGTTGCCAAAAAGTTAAATTTTGGTTTCATCTGACCAGAGCACCTTCTTCCACATGTTTGGTGTGTCTCCTAGGTGGCTTGTGGCAAACTTTAAACAACACTTTTTATGGATATCTTTAAGAAATGGCTTTCTTCTTGCCACTCTTCCATAAAGGCCAGATTTGTGCAATATAAGGTAACATAAGAATTTGTTCTTAACTGACTTGCCTAGTTAAATAAAGGTAAAATAAAAAATGTTAAAGTATTTTGTAATTCTTAGTGTTTTATAATTAGTTGCTTAGGTTATATACTGTATTAATGTGTGCCAGATGCCGCCCGTCATCTCTGATTCTTTACTGTGCGCCTATAGGCTATTTGCTTTGGTCTCAATCAAATGATCCATAGAATATAAGCTATAGGCTATGATGTGCATGTAAGCATAGAGCAAAGTTATGTTTATATGATAGCTGCTGGGATGGTCTAAATAAAACTGCATTACACACTACAATGGATATTACAACCCTGAGCCCCGGCCTGCTCTGCTCTTGCTGATCAAAACCTTTTTTATATGCTGCCTAACTCGTGCTGTGTTGTGCTGTGTAGGCCTACGGTCATTTATTAGGCCTAGTCCAATTCTATATATTGTGCAGGGAAGAGCCTATAACCTATGTTCTGTACAGTTTGAGAAGGAGAGTGCGAAGCCGAGAAGGAATACCGGTGGTCAACTTTGATAACTAGCTACCACTTGAATTGATTTTTCATTTTAAAAAACAATATGTTTCTGTCCCATTAAGTATTTATCGGAGTTATTGACCTCATTGACCGCAAGATTGGAGTAACTTACATTGTGGTGCTGAAACGTGAAGCAGCAGTCGCGGCATCATTTACTAGGAAATGGACAGCTCATTGGGCTGAAATTAGGCAAATTCAAGTAGGCATAATTCATTTCAACCATCTTCATTTTAATTAGACTTTTACTTTGTGTTGGAGCCTTTTTCTTCTTCTTCGTTGCTGAGAAATAAAAGGTCGGCTAACCTGTTGACAGACGAAAGTAGGCTTTATGCTGCTATATACATAGATTTGTCTACTAACTCCTCCACAGACCATGCACTCTTGATATAGTCTACCTCCGTGCCAGTGAATGGCTGTTAAGTTAAAACCAGGACTCAAATTTAGGGGGTATAAGAGGGTATGCCATAAGTCTAGCTTTTATTAAATAAAATGGTCAAAAGTTTAAGATTTTGAAGAAGATTTAGCATTTACGATTATATAAACTGATCTATAACAGCATTTTGGTCCACAATGCTAGAAACAATCTGTAAAATACATTGTTTCATTACTTTGACATTCAGAGGCTGAGCCTATCAGTTGATTAAACTATTCACTTTCTGTAAAATAGAAAATGTTTAAACCCAGACAGATTTTTAGGGAAACACTTGTGACCTTCTCTCGTTGGGTTAAGCAACTGCAGAAGAGTAGTAACCAGCTTACAAAGCTTACATTGTTCTGCATCGGTAGGACTACTGTCTTGGGCGGAAAGGTAGGCCTAACATTTGAAAGTACCATGTTCAGATTCCTAATGATGTCTCAGATTTAATTATTGGCCAACAGGGACAGCTTCGTTGCAAACAAGACACACTGATTTGGCATTGGAGAAATATAATAATAAGAACACATAGGCCCATCTCTCTGTCCATCCGTTATTTCAGTCATTTGTTTGGTATTAAAAAGATTCTACTAACATGTAAAATGACGTAGAATTGGATTAAATTTGTATAAATGGATATTTATTCTCGGACCTGAAAATATGATAATAGATTCATGCAATGCTTTTACAATAAATTAGATTTTTCCACCCCTACTCTTGTCCACGGTGGTCTGTGAACCCACAAACTTCTGGCCTGCAGCCCTGTGCGTTATCAAAATGCCTGTATTGCCATGTGATGCTTACAGGACGAATAACAGCTTCTAAAATGGCATATCTAGGCTCTGGCCTGTCCCAGTAGTAAAGAAAATAGTAAAGAAGGGAGGGCCATCCATTTTAATTTCAGAGAGGTCTGGTTTTCTCCATGTAACCCTCATTATAAATAACGTTCATTCCCATAGCAGGTACCCCATCACAACCCAAAATATAAGGTTGTTTTGTTCCAATACAAATTCAAACAAACCATTTATAGCTTGAAAATGAATGGGAGGAAAACACTAACGGTAGCTAGCTAGCTTGAAAACTATCCTCCTAGCTCATTCGTTGAAGTTAGCTAACATTAGCAAGCTTGCTAGCTAGTTAGCTCATTATTTAGCCCCACAGCATAATTTAGCTAATGTTCATCAAAAATTCGCCTTCCATAATACACATAATACCCCAGTTTCCCCCATCCCCAATCTGGCCAATCACACACCCTCCCCCTCTCTTCCAATGGCAGTGAGGTCCCCAGTTGATTGACAGCTCACTCATCAGCAGGGACGTGTGCAGCCTATTGAAATACTTATCATCAATAATTCAACCATACCTCTCTCCCTCCCCTCTTCCCCTCTCCTACCCCTCCTCCCTCCTCTCTGCCCTGCCCCTCTATCCTCCTACCCCACGGTTGAGTAACATGGCAGCTGAAGGATTTTGTGCAATACATAGGAGAAAATTAATTAATGAAATAATATCCTACACCACCATGAGGTGGAATAACCATCCAAACGAATGCATACACCTGGAGAATGGTTTGCTGTGTTTGTGGAATCAAATTTCAAATGATTTTTCTGTCAGATTTATGGTAAAAGTGAACTCTAGAATGAGTTAGAGTCGTACAACAGGGGATTAGCATAATAGGCTAGCCAAATATTCACCAAGCCCCCATATAACTGAAGGGTTACTCTCCTCCTACTTACTGCACACTATGTCTATAAAAAGTATTTTAAGGAGGTCAAAGTCTTCTACCATGGAGGAGTTGTTTGTTTTTGTTATATTTATTGTTTTCCAATGTGAACAACATGATTCCCATACAATCCACCCATCTATCCCTCCTTCTTTCTCTCTTTCTTAATTTTCTACCTTTTCACTTCTGTTAACCCCTCCAATCCTGGACCTTATCTGTTCCTAAATCCAGGAATCAGAAAAAGGGCCAAAATGAAGCTTTGGGCCAAGGAGGGTCGGCTGAGAAGAATCATGGGACTTATCGTGGAGCACACTCAGGTATTGTGGGGGATTTGAGGGGAGCGTGGCGGACACGGGAGTGGATCAGCCTGTGACATCATTCACCATGTGGATCCTCAATCCGCTTGACTTTCTGGGATTTCTGTAAACCAGTCAGGGATGGAGGGATGGTAGGGAGGAAGGGGAAGGGGATAGGGCAATTGGCTGGGGGAGGAGAGTGGAGGGAGGGGGAAGACAGGGGGGAAGGGGAGTGAGTTTGGGAAGTGTTGTATAGAGCCCGCAGACATGTGATGAGACAAACATCCCAGAGTCGCCATAAGACTTTGCACAAATGTTCTGTATCTGCTGAAACACACAAAAGGCTTAGGTCTACTTTTTGCATATACAATTACAGTGACTCCAAAAGTATTGGGAAAGTGGCAATTTGTTCATTTGTTTTGGCTCTGTATACTAGGACGTTGGATTTGAAACGATTCAATGACTATGAGGTTAAGGTGCAGAATGTCAGCATTAATTTGAGGATATTTTCATCACTGATTCTATTCTTAGATAATATAATGTTTATATGCACACCAAGGTAATTCTTTGTCAGGCCTAATCTTAAATCCAACCAAATCAAAATGTATTGGTCACATACACATATTAAGCTGAATTTATTGTGGCTGTAGTGAAATGCTTTTGTGTCTAGCTCCAACACTGCAGTAGTATCTAACAATTCACAATGATACACACACATCTAAAAAGCAAAAGAATGGAATTAAGAAATATATAAATATTAGGATGAGCAATGTCAGAGTGACATTAACTAAAATACAGTAGAATACAGTATATACATAATATGAAATGAGTAAATCAGTACATAAACATTATTAAAGTGACTACTGCCTCTAAGTTGCAGGGTTGAGTAACTGAGTGGTAGCTGACAAGTAATGGCTATTTAACAGTCTGATGGCCTTCAGACACAAGCTGTTTTTCAGTCTCTCGGTCCCAGATTCAATTTACCTGTACTGACCTTGCCTTCTGGATGGTAGCTTGGATGGTTGATGTCCTTGAGGATCTTTGTGGCCTTCCTGTGACATCGGGTGATGTAGGTGTCCTGGAGGTCAGTCAGTGTGGCCCCGGTGATGCGTTAGGCTGACCGCACCAAATCAAATCAAATCAAATGTATTTATATAGCCCTTCGTACATCAGCTGATATCTCAAAGTGCTGTACAGAAACCCAGCCTAAAACCCCAAACAGGAAGCAATGCAGGTGTTGAAGCACGTTAGCTAGGAAAAACTCGCTAGAAAGGCCAAAACTTAGGAAGAAACCTAGAGAGGAACCAGGCTATGAGGGGTGGCCAGTCCTCTTCTGGCTGTGCCGGGTGGAGATTATAACAGAACATGGCCAAGATGTTCAAGTGTTCATAATTGACCAGCATTGACAAATAATAGGTCTGGGACAGATAGCACGTCCGGTGAACAGGTCAGGATTCCATAGCCGCAGGCAGAACAGTTGAAACTGGAGCAGCACCACCCTCTGGAGACCCCTGCGGTTGCGGGCGGTGCAGTTGCCGTACCAGGCGGTGATACAGCACAACAGGCTGCTCTCAATTGTGCATCTGTAAAAGTTTGTGAGGGTCTTAGGGGCCAAGCCAAATTTCATCAGCCTCCTGAGGTTGAAGAGGCACTGTGGCGCCTTCTTCACCACACTGTCTGTGTGGGTGGACCATTTCAGATTGTCAGTGATGTGTATGCCGAGGAACTTGAAGCTTTCCAAATTCTCCACTGCAGTCCCGTCGATGAAGTCCACGATCAGGTCATTTGTTTTGTTGACTTTGAGGGATAGGTTATTTTCCTGGCACCACTGCGCCAGGGCCCTCACCTCCTCCCTGTACGCTGTCTCGTCATTGTTGGCAGTCTAGCCTACTACTGTTGTGTCGTCTGCAAACTTGATGATTGAGTTGGAGGCGTGCGTGGTCACATAGTCATAGGTGAACAGGGAATACAGGAGGGGGCTGAGCACACACCATTATGGTGCCCTTGTGTTGAGGATCAGCGAAGGAGAGCTGTTATTTAATACCTTCAACACCTAGGGGTGGCCCGTCAGGAAGTGCAGGACCCAGTTGCACAGTGCGGGGTCGAGACCCAGGGCCCCAAGCTTAATGATGAGCTTGGAGGGTACTATGGTGTTGAATATTGAGCTATAGTCAATGAACAGCATTCATACATAACTATTCCTCTTGCACAGATGGGATAGGGTAGTGTGCCGTGCGATGGCAATTGCATCGTCTGTGGATCTATTGGGAAGGGGTGCAAATTGAAGTGTGTTTAGGGTGTCAGGTAAGGTAGAGGTGATATGATCCTTAACTACTCAAAGCATTTCGTGATGACAAAAGTGAGTGCTAAGTGGTGATATTCATTTAGTTCAGTTACCTTTGCATTCTTGGGTACAAGAACAATGGTGGACATCTTGAGGCAAGTGGGGACAGCTGACTAGGATAGGGAGAGATTGAATATGTCCGGAAACATTCCAGCCACCTGGTTTGCGCATGCTTTGAGGACGTGGCTAGGGATGCCGTCTGGGCCGGCAGCCTTGCGAGGGTTAACACACTAAAATGTCTTAGTCATGCCGGCCACAGAGAATGAGAGCACACAGTCATTGGTAGCGGGCCGAGTCGTTGGCACTGTGTTATCCTCAAAGCAGGTGAAGAAGGTGTTCAGCTTGTCCGGGAGCAAGACGTCGATGTCTGCAACGTGGCTGGTTTTCCCTTTTTAATGCGTGATTGTCTGTAGACCCTGCCACAAACATGTCATGTCTGAGCCATTAAATTTCGACTCTACTTTGTCTCTGTACTGACGTTTTGCCTGTTTGATTGCCGTACGGAGGGAATAACTACACTGTTTGTATTCAACCATATTCCCAGTCACTTTACCATGGTTGAATGCGGTGGTTCGTGCTTTCAGTTTTGCGCGAATGCTGCCATCTATCCACGGTTTCTGGTTTGGTTAGGTTTTAACAGTCACAATGGGAACAACATCCCCTATACACTTCCTGAGGATTTGGAACATATCCCAGTCCACATGATAAAAACTATTTTGAAGCATGGATTCCGATTGGTCAGACCAGCATTGAATAGACCTGTGCACGGGTGCTTCCTGTTTGAGCTTCTGCCTATAGAATGGGAAGAGCAAAATTGAGTCGTGATCAGATTTTTTGAAGGGCGGGGGAGGGCCTTGTAGGCATCCCGAAAAGGGGGAGTAGCAGGGGGCGGGCGTTTTTCCAGCACGAGTACTACAGTCCATGTGTTGATAGAACTTCGGTAACATTTTCCTCAAATTAGCCTTGTTAAAATCCCCAGTCACAATAAATGTGGCCTTAGGATATGTGTTTTCCAGTTTGCACAAAGTCCAGTGTAGTTATCTGAGGGCCATCGAGGTATCGGCTTGATGGGGAATATGCACGCTGTGACTATAATCGAAGAGAATTATCTTGGGAGGTAATACAATCGGCTTTTGATTCTAGGTCGGGTGACCAAAAGGACTTGAGTTTCTGTATGTTATCACAATCACACCATGAGTAGTTAATCATAAAACGTACACCATCGCCTTTCTTCTTCCCGTTCTTTATTCCTGTCAGAGCGATGTGCTGAGAACCCAGCTGGCTGTATGGACGGGGACAATATATCCGGAGAGAGCCATGATTCCGTGAAACAAAGTATTTTACAGTCCCTGATGTCTCTCTGGAAGGAGATCCTCACCCTGAGCTTGTCTACTTTATTGTCTATTAGCGAGCAATATACTCTGAAGCGGTGGATGGTGTGCCCGCCTCCTGAGTCGGACTAGAAGTCCACTCCATATACCTCTTCTCCGCCAGCGGCATCTTGGAGCAGCCTCTGATGCCAAGGTTGCCCTTAGTTTGAAGATGTAATCCGGAGACAGGTGTTTTCTCCATCTCCTATCATACTGAAATTCTACTGATTTCAAAACTCAGTCCTCCAGAAAGTGGAGAGCAACACTTACGCAGTTTTAATACACAATAAAAAAAATTAAAGCAGCATTAGACAGGATTACCAAGAAACACCAACTAGCTCAAATAGACAGTAGCTTGCTATATGGAAGATCTATCCAAACTTATCTCTTGGCATGTGCAGCCCACTCATTATCTCAGCCAATCATGGCTAGCGGGAAGGTTGCTGACTTTTTATTTGGCTAAATCAACTAGGCTCATAATTTAACAATTTTAATCATATTTACAGATGGCATACAAGTATTAATGAAGGTTCACATGTTCGAGAAGGCATTTCTGCCAACAAAAACGCATTTTGATTTAAAAAAGTTTATGTTCAAATGGCTCTCCTGTGAAGTAGTGACCTAAGACATACCCTTAGTTTCCTGAAATGGGCCACAAAAGAGCTCTACAGTACAATTAGGCCTATGATATGATTTGCAGTGCCCTCCGTAATTATTGGGACAATTACTCCAAAAGTTTGGATTTGAAATCAAACAGCTTTCATTTGATGGGGAACCGATTAGGAATTACACCATTTTTTGTACATAGTCCTCCCGATTTAGGTGAGCAAAAGTATTGGGAAATCCACTTGTATGTGTATTAAAGTAGTAAAAAGTAAAGTATTTGATCCCACATTCATAGCATGCAATGACTACATCAAGGTTGTGACGCCACAGATGTGTTGAATGCATTTGTTGTTTGTTTTGATTGTTTTACAGATCATTATGTGCCCAATAGAAATGAATGGTAAATAACGTATTGTGTCATTTTGGAGTCACTTTAATTGCTAATAAGAATATACACTGCTCAAAAAAATAAAGGGAACACTTAAACAACACAATGTAACTCCAAGTCAATCACACGTCTGTGAAATCAAACTGTTCACTTAGGAAGCAACACTGATTGACAATAAATTACACATGGTGTTGTGCAAGTGGAATAGACAACAGGTGGAAATTATAGGCAATTAGCAAGACACCCCCAATAAAGGAGTGGTTCTGCAGGTGGTGACCACAGACCACTTCTCAGTTCCTATGCTTCCTGGATGATGTTTGGTCACTTTTGAATGCTGGCGGTGCTTTCACTCCAGTGGTAGCATGAGACGGAGTCTACAACCCACACAAGAGGCTCAGGTAGTGCAGCTCATCCAGGATGGCACATCAATGCGAGCTGTGGCAAGAAGGTTTGCTGTGTCTGTCAGCGTAGTGTCCAGAGCATGGAGGCGCTACCAGAAGACAGGCCAATACATCAGGAGACGTGGAGGAGGCCGTAGGAGGGCAACAACCCAGCAGCAGGACCGCTACCTCCACCTTTGTGCAAGGAGGAGCACTGCCAGAGCCCTGCAAAATGACCTCCAGCAGGCCACAAATGTGCATAAGTCTGCTCAAACGGTCAGAAACAGACTCCATGAGGGTGGTATGAGGGCCCGACGTCCACAGGTGGGGGTTGTACTTACAGCCCAACACCGTGCAGGACGTTTGGCATTTGCCAGAGAACACCAAGATTGGCAAATTCGCCACTGGCATCCTGTGCTCTTCACAGATGAAAGCAGTTTCACACTGAGCACATGTGACAGACGTGACAGAGTCTTGAGACGCCGTGGAGAACGTTCTGCTGCCTGCAACATCCTCCAGCATGACTGGTTTGGCGGTGGGTCAGTCATGGTGTGGGGTAGCATTTCTTTGCGGGGCCGCACAGCCGTCCATGTGCTTGCCAGAGGTAGCCTGACTGCCATTAGGTACCGAGATGAGATCCTCAGACCCCTTGTGAGACCATATGCTGGTACGGTTGGCCCTGGGTTCCTCCTAATGCAAGACCATGCTAGACCTCATATGGCTGGAGTGTGTCAGCAGTTCCTGCAAGAGGAAGGCATTGATGCTATGGAGGGTCACATTAGAATCCGTAGAAATGCGGGAAATGAACTTTAGATGCCCAGAACATTCTGAGGGAGGACCCCCAGACCCCCTGCAAGGTTATGTCCCCCCCACATCGAAAACCAAAGTTGCACCCCTGGATAACACAGACAGTTTGGCAACACCTCTGAGCTCAAACACTTTCACAGTTTAATTATAACCGCACCAGCAGCTCTAATCTATAGCTTTGATCGAAATAGCCCTACAGATGTAGAATCTTAGTTTGCTACAGCAGAAAAATAATCCTGCTGCAACAGGAAATCATTAACTATGTGAATTATAATTATTGGACATTTTATGACTTTGATAAACAAGTAGAAGGTGTAGCTCTTACATTCACACACGCACGCACACGCACACACACACACACACACACACACACACACACACACACACACACACACACACACACACACACACACACACACACACACACACACACACACTATACACCTTTGTCCACCAGTAAACACACACACTATACACCTTTGTCCACCAGTAAACACATACACTCACTCACCCCCCCAGGCACCATACTCCCTCATGTTTGTCAGTGTTGTGCTTATTATCTGTCAGCAGCTCTGTCCGGACCAGTTGGTTGATGGTTGGAGTTTGTTGAGGTGTTGTTTTTTTCTCCTGTTGTTAGTCTCCGTGTTAATTACTAATCTCACGGTCCAGCGGCAGAAGCTAACGGTGCTAACTCCCTCTCGCTAATGAGGGGGAAACCAGACAAACAGACAGGATTTACGACACAAAGCACACGCACACACTTGCACAGACTTGCACACACACACACACACACACACACACACACACACACACACACACACACACACACACACACACACACACACACACACACGCACTCTCTCAAACAACAGATGCTGTATGTGAAAACAGACACACAATGCATACACACCATAAGCACAAGCATGGCGAAATGCTAGACCAGCGAAATCTAACCACCCCCCCAGACCAGATGCACCTCCGCCAGAATCGAACAGACATTCGACTCACCCACTCCACCTACCCTGTTCCATCCTGTCTCTTCCTCCACAATTAATGACCCCACTGATGACCGAATCAGCGTTGGTGAGGCACGGAGTGGGGGGACCGTCTTAAGGGAGTTTGTATCGGAGTCAGGGGAGTGGAAGGTGTGTGTGTATAGGACACGCTGAGTTAGGCAGCTCTGTTCTGGGTTCAGGTGATCAGTACTGTATATACAATATGGTACGCCTCAAGGGGACAAAGTGGTCCATGTGTCTGTATGCGTGGTGTGTGTGTGTGTATAAGTTATTGTGTGTGTGTGTGTGTGTTGGAGGCAGACGCAGCAGTTTTAAACGCCAAGCACTAAGGGAGCAGCGATGGCCACCCATCAGCATTTTTTCCCCGGTCACGTTCCGAGGCGAGGGGTAGCGGAGAAAGACGTTACCCCTCCTGTCCAGGACCTCCCCTCTATCCCTTCTAGGTTCTGAACAGAGTGTGGACGGTACACTGCCGTAGGGGTGCGTTCGGCACCCACACTGATGAAGGAGAAGAGCCGTCACTACAGAGAGTTAGAACAATGGAGGGGTTCAAACAAACTGCTGTTAGAGACGTAAACTACCATCTTTACTATAGCCTCCAGGCTGAGGCCTGTCTCTCTTTTTTTATCCACCCATCTCTCTCTCTTTCTGTAGTCTATAGTTTGACTTTCTCACTATCTACCTTTGAGTGGCTCAAAGGCAGCCTGTGTCTTTTGTCAAAGAGACGTCAGTGATTCTATCCTCTTCGGCGCTTTGTGCGTTTGATTACCCATGTTTATGTGTAGGAGGTTGTTTGCTCAGCCTTTCTTTGTGTTGTGTGTATGGAAGGTTGTGTGTGTGTGTGTGTGTGTGTGTGTGTGTGTGTGTGTGTGTGTGTGTGTGTGTGTGTGTGTGTGTGTGTGTGTGTGTGTGTGTGTGTGTGTGTGTGTGTGTGTGTGTGTGTGTGTGTGTGTGTGTGCATATATACAGTATATATACCGGGTGTATACCAGGTGTGAGTGTTCTGTTAAACATATTTGCTGCAGTGCAGACACAAGGTCTGTCTCAAATATACATGCATTTACATTTTACATTTACATTTAAGTCATTTGGCAGACGCTCTTATCCAGAGCGACTTACAAATTGGTGAATTCACCTTATGACATCCAGTGGAACAGCCACTTTACAATAGTGCATCTAAATCATTTAAGGGGGGGGGTGAGAAGGATTACTTTATCCTATCCTAGGTATTCCTTAAAGAGGTGGGGTTTCAGGTGTCTCCGGAAGGTGGTGATTGACTCCGCTGTCCTGGCGTCGTGAGGGAGTTTGTTCCACCATTGGGGGCCAGAGCAGCGAACAGTTTTGACTGGGCTGAGCGGGAACTGTACTTCCTCAGTGGTAGGGAGGCGAGCAGGCCAGAGGTGGATGAACGCAGTGCCCTTGTTTGGGTGTAGGGCCTGATCAGAGCCTGGAGGTACTGCGGTGCCGTTCCCCTCACAGCTCCGTAGGCAAGCACCATGGTCTTGTAGCGGATGCGAGCTTCAACTGGAAGCCAGTGGAGAGAGCGGAGGAGCGGGGTGACGTGAGAGAACTTGGGAAGGTTGAACACCAGACGGGCTGCGGCGTTCTGGATGAGTTGTAGGGGTTTAATGGCACAGGCAGGGAGCCAGGCCAACAGCGAGTTGCAGTAATCCAGACGGGAGATGACAAGTGCCTGGATTAGGACCTGCGCCGCTTCCTGTGTGAGGCAGGGTCGTACTCTGCGGATGTTGTAGAGCATGAACCTACAGGAACGGGCCACCGCCTTGATGTTAGTTGAGAACGACAGGGTGTTGTCCAGGATCACGCCAAGGTTCTTAGCGCTCTGGGAGGAGGACACAATGGAGTTGTCAACCGTGATGGCGAGATCATGGAACGGGCAGTCCTTCCCCGGGAGGAAGAGCAGCTCCGTCTTGCCGAGGTTCAGCTTGAGGTGGTGATCCGTCATCCACACTGATTCCACACTGACATGCACATGATTAGCAGATGTTAGATGGTATAAAATACAGTATATACATATGAGATGAGTAATGTAGGATATGTAAACATTATTAAAGTGGCATTATTTAAAGTGACTAGCGATACCTTTATTAAATACATTTATTAAAGTGGCCAGTGATTTAAGTCTGTATGTTGGCAGCAGCCTCTCTATGGTGCGGCTGGTAGCCTAGTGGTTAGAGCATTGGACTAGTAACCATGTGTTCTTAACTGACTTGCCTAGGTAAAATAAAATCTTAGTGATGGCTGTGTAACAGTCTGATAACCTTGAGATAGAAGTTGTTTTTCAGTCTCTTGGTTCCAGCTTTGATGCACCTGTACTGACCTCGCCTTCTGGATGATAGCGGGGTGAACAGGCAGTGGCTCGGGGGTGGTTGTAGTCCTTGATGATCTTTTTGGCCTCACTGTGACATTGGTGTCCTGGAAGGCAGGTAGTTTGCCCCTGGTGATGCGTTGTGCAGACCTCTCCACCCTTTGGAGAGCCTTGCGGTTGAGGGTGGTGCAGTTGCCGTACCAGGTTGTGATACAGCCCGACAGGATGCTCTCAATTGTGCATCTGTAAAAGTTTGTCAGGGCTTTGGGTGACAAGCCCAATTTCTTCAGCTTCCTGAGGTTGAGGAGGCACTGTCGCGCCTTCTTCACCAAGCTGTCTGTGTGGGTGGACACTTCAAGTTTGTCCGTGAGGAACAAACTTCAACGCTAAGGAACTTAAAACTTTCCACTTTCTCCACTACTGTCCCGTCGATATGGGTAGGGGGGTGCTCCCTCTGCTGTTTCCTGAAGTCCTGATCATCTCCCTTGTTTTGTTGACATTGAGTGAGAGGTTATTTTCCCTGACACCACGCTCCCGAGGGCCCTCACCTCCTCCCTGTAGGCTTTCTCATCGTTGTTGGTAATCAAGCATACCACTGTAGTGTCGTCTGCAAACGTGATGATTGAGTTGGAGGCGTGCATGGCCACTCAGTCGTGGGTGAACAGGGAGTACAGGTGTCTGTAAGTTACTGACCACTGGAGGAAACATGTTACTGATGTTCGATTCCTCCATTCACGTAAAGCTTTCCATGACATCAATGCACAATTTCCACTAAAGTTGGCATTGTATACAGTGAATACCTCAGAATACAGTAAGGCCCTGTGTGTTAGGCCCCTAGGCCCTTACATACATCACACATACACACTACATCAGGAGTGTATCACACAGGAACATTCAGACATACATACCCTGTCCTAATGTGTGTGTTTAGCTGTATCTGTCTGTGTTCTTTCTATCTCCCTCCATGTCAAAGATCTACACGTAAGTGAAACAGCCTCTGGGCGACAACAGACACACAGTGAAACACACAGTCAAAAACAAGTGTGTTTTAGTTAAAGGGAAATGCCTCAGTCTTCCACACACACAGCAAGCAATTGGTTACATATAAACCCTGAAGAAAGACAAACAGAGAGATAGAGAGTGAGACGGACGGACGGACGGACGGACGGACAGACAGGCAGGCAGACAGGCAGACAGGCAGACAGGCAGACAGGCAGGCAGACAGGCAGGCAGACAGGCAGGCAGACAGGCAGGCAGACAGTAAGTTAGCCCGGCTGTGTCAATATGTGAAGTTTCTCACATGTTCTCAGTGTTCTGTGACATTAGATGTTGTGGTTAATTCGTGTTTATGAGGCATAATGAATGCTCTGCATTCTATCAACAGCCTGTGGTAGCATTGATGAGCTGGACTGAGTGCTGACACATACTATTCCATGAAAGGCTTGGTTATGACCATTGCATATTTCATTTCTCCAAATTGACCCTTGCCCCAACATGCCAACACAGTTTGGCCTGAGGGGGAACCATATCATTGAATACGATAACATAGAGAGTCTGGCAACACCACTGTGCTCAAACTCATTCACGGTCCTATTACGGTCATGAGTCTCGACCGCTCTAGCAGCTCTAATCTATAGCTCTGATCAAAAGAGCCCTACAGATGTAGGATCTTAATTTGAGAAAATTATCCTGCAGCAACAGGAGATGTGAATTATTATGTGGATTATAAATAATGGACATATCTGTAGGGGTTGATACATTTTTCGTAAGGTAAAATCAAGTGGAAATTACAAACTTCAGAAGCCTTTAAACCTTAAATACACTGCAAGTATTAAATGTCCTGCATTGCAGGAAAGTTCTCCTGCAACAGGGTGATCAAATTAAGATCTGGTTAGTGCACTATATAGGGAATGTAGCGCTCTACATACGTAGGAATAGGGTGCCATTACGAACACAGGCAAGGTCTAAGGACAGAACACCAGACCACTCTCTAAGGACCTGTCTGTCCACTTCCTGATGAATAAAATATGTTATTGTTGTGATCGATGACCCTGCAGCCAATCCCTAACCACACGGTCACTGTCACTGCATGCTGTTGCAGTGTGCATTCTAGCCAATGAGGTGGCAGACTTGCATGTGAACAACAGGCAGAAATATTTATTCTTGAAGTTGGTGGAATCTCAAGCACATCCACTTACACTGAGTGTACATAGCATTTAAGAACACTTGCTCTTTCCATGACATTGATTGGCAAGGTGAATCCAGATTAAAACTATGATCTCTTATTGATGTCACTTGTTAAATCAAATCAAATCAAATTGTATTTGTCCCATGCGCTGAATACAACAAGTGTAGACTTCACCATGAAATGCTTACTTACAAGCCCTTAATAACCAACAGTGCAGTTCAAGAAGAAGAAAATATTTACCAAGCAGACTAAAATAAAAAGCAATAATAAAAGTAACACAATAAGAATAACAATAATGAGGCTAATATACAGGGGGCACCGGTACCGAGTCCGTGTGCAGGGGTACATTCTAGTTGAGGTGATCTGTACATGTAGGAGGGGGCGAAGTGACTATGCATAGGCAACAAACAAAGAGCGAGTGTACAAAAGGGAGGGGGGGGTCAATGTAAATTGTCCGGTGGCGATTTAATGAATTGTTCAGCAGTCTTATGGCTTGGGGGTAGAAGCTGTTGAGGAGCCTTTTGGTCCTAGACTTGGCGCTCCAGTACCGCTTGCGGTAACAGAGAAAACAGTCTATAACTTGGGTGACTGGAGTCTCTGACAATTTTAGGAGCTTTCCTCTGACACGCCTGTTATATAGGTCCTGGATGGCAGGAAGCTTGGCCCCAGTAATGTATTGGGACGTTCGCACTACCATCTCTAGCTCCTTACGGTCAGATGCCGAGCAGTTGCCATATCAGGTGGTGATGCAACCAGTCAAGATGCTCTCGATGTAGAACCTTTTGAGGATCTGGGGACCCATACCAAATCTTTTCAGTCTCCTGAGGGGGAAAATGTTTTGTCGTTTCCTCTTCACAACTGTCTTGGAGTGTTTGAACCATGATAGTTCATTGGTGATTTGGACACCAAGGAACTTGAAACTCTTGACCCGCTCCACTACATCCCGTTGATGTTAATGGGGGACTGTTCGGCCCGCGTTTTCCTGTAGTCCACGATCAGCTCCTTTGCTTTGCTCACATTGAGGGAGAGGTTGTTGTCCTGGCACCACACTGACAGTTCTCTGATCTCCTCCCTATAGGCCGTCTCATTGCTGTCGGTGATCAGGCCTACCACTGTTGTGTCGTCAGCAAACTTAATGATGGTGTTGGAGTCATGTTTGGCCACGCAGTCATGGGTGATCAGGGAATGCAGGAGGGACTAAGTACACACACATGAGGGGGCCCAGTGTTAAGGATCAGCGTGGCAGACGTGTTGTTGCCTACTCTTACCACCTGGGGGTGGCCTGTCAGGATGTCCAGGATCCAGTTGCAGAGGGAGGTGTTTAGTCCCAGAGTCCTTAGCTTAGTGATGAACTTTGTGGGCACTATGGTGAGGAATGCTGAGCTGTAGTCAATGAAAAGCATTCTCACATAGGTGTTCCTTTTTTCCAGGTGAGAGAGGGCAGTGTGGAGGGCGATTGAGATTGCATCATCTGTGGATCTGTTGTGGCGGTATGCAAATTGGAGTGGGTTTAGGGTGTCCGGGAGGATGCTGTTGATGTGAGCCATGACCAACCTTTCAAAGCACTTCCTCACCTACGTGAGTGCCACGGTCAGCGCATGCTTTGAGTACACATCCTGGTAATCCGTCTGGCCCAGCGGCTTTGTGAATGTTAACTTGTTTAAAGGTTTTGTTCACATAGGCTACCGAGAGTGTTATCACACAGTCATCCAGAACAGCTGGTGCTCTCATGCATGCTTCAGTGTTGCTTGCCTCGAAGCGAGCATAAAAGGCATTTAGCTAGTCTGGTAGGCTCTCATGACTGGGAAGCTCACGTCTGGGTTTCCCTTTGTAGTCCGTAATAGTTTTCAAGCCCTGCCACATCCGATGAGCATCAGAGCCGGTGAAGTAGGATTCAATCTTAATCCTGTATTGGCGCTTTGCTTGTTTGATGGTTCGTCTGAGGGCATAGCGGGATTTCTTATAAGCATCTGGATTAGTCTCCCGCTCCTTGAAAGCGGCAGCTCTAGCCTTTAGCTCGATGCAGATGTTGCCTGTAATCCATGGCTTCTGGTTGGGATATGTACGTACAGTCACTGTGGGGACGACCTCATTGATGCACTTATTGATGAAGTCGATGACTGAGGTGGTGTACTCCTGCCATTGGATGAATCCCGGAACATATTCCAGTCTGTGGTAGCAAAACAGTTCCGTAGTGTAGCACCGTCATCTGACCACTTCCATATTGAGCGTACAACTGGTACTTCCTGCATTAGTTTTTGCTCGTAAGCAGGAATCAGGAGGATAGAATTATGGTCAGATTTGCCAAATGGAGGGCGGGGGAGAGCTTTGTTTGCATCTCTGTGTGTGGAGTAAAGGTGGTCTAGGATTGTTTTGCCCTCGTTGCACATGACATGCTGGTAAAAATTTGGTAAAACTGATTTAAGTTTGCCAGCATTAAAGTCCCCAGCCACTGGAGCGCCGCTTCTGGGTGAGCATTTTCTTCTTCGCTTATGGCCTTATAGAGTTGGTTGAGAGCGGTCTTAGTGCCAGCTTTGTTTCGTGGTAGTAAATAGACTGCTACGAATAATACAGATGAGAACTCTCTTGGTAGATAGTGCGGTCTACATCTTATTATAAGGTACTCTACATCAGGCAGGCAATACCTCGAGACTTCATCGCGCAGCAGCTGTTATTGACAAAAAGACACACACCCCTACCCCTCGTCTTACCAGAGGTAGCGTCTCTGTTCTGCCGGTGCATGGAAAATCCCACTAGCTCTATGTTGTCCGTATCTTCACCACGTCTCGGTGAAACATAAGATGTTACCATTTTTAATGTCCCGTTGGTAGGATAATCTTAATCGTAGGTCATCGATTTCATTGTCCAGTGATTGCACGTTAGAGAGAAGAATGGAAGGCAGTGGGAGTTTACTCGCTCGCCTCCAGATTTTCAGATGAATTCCCAATATGCGGCACCTTTTCCAGGCGTCTTTTCTTCACGCGAAAGGCGTGGATCTGGGCCTGTTCCAGCGAAAGCAGGATCCTTCTCGTCAGACTCGCCGGACTCATTAAAGGAAAAAGTTTCTTTCAGTACGCGGTGAGTAATCGCTTTTCTGATGTCCAGAAGCTCTTTTCAGTCATAAGAGATATAAGCAGCAACATTATGTAGACAATAAGTTTTAAAAAAAGTTTTTTAAAAAGTTACACATAACGCAAAGAAAATAACAAAATAGCACAATTAGTTGGGAGAATGTAAAACCTGAGCCATGTTTTTCAGTGCCATCTTTACAAAATCCACCTCAATCAGTGTAAATGAAGGGGAAGAGACAAGTTAAAGAAGGATTTATAAACCTTGAGACAATTGATACATCTATTGTGTATGTGTGCCATTCAGAGAGTGAATGGGAAAGACAACAGATTGAAGTGCCCTTGAACTGGGTATGGTAGTAGGTGCCAGGCGCACTGGTTTGTGTCAAGAACTGCAACGCTGCTGGGTTTCCTGTGTGTATCAAGTTTGGTGCACCACTCAAAGGACATCCAGGCAACTTGACACAATTGTGGGGAGCTTTGGAGTCGACATGGACCAGCTTCTATGTGGAACACTTTCGAGACCTTGTAGAGTTCATGCCCTGATGAAATGAAGCTGTTCCGAGGGCGAAAGGGGGTGCAACTCAATATTAGGAAGGTGTTCCTAATGTTTGGTGTACTCAGTGTATATCAGAACATTCGTAACAACCTAAGCATTAGAACACTTATATTAAATAAAAATAGGCCTCACGTAGAAAATGAGCAATTCCATTTAATGTTGAACAGATTCAACACGCTCATTGACCTCCATACAAAAAATCCCCACTTCCTTCAACCCCCAAACCTAAGACTGGTGAACAAGTAATAAAATCGCCACCGGACAATTTACATTGACCTCCCCCTCCCTTTTGTACACTGCTTCTACTCGCTGTTTATTATCACTTCACCCCCACCTACATGTAAAAATGACGTCAACTGACCTGTAACCCCACACACTGACTCGGTACCGGTGCCCCCTGTATATAACCTCATTATTGTTATTTTTATTGTGTTACTTTTTTATTATTACTTTTTATTTTAGTCTACTTGGTAAATATTTTCTTAACTCTTCTTGAACTGTAAGTAAGCATTTCACTGTAAAGTATTCGGCACATGTGACAAAGTGTGATTTGATTTGAATGTAGAATAGAAGTAAAGAATTGTTGAGAAGAAAGGGGAGAAAGAGAATCCGCTTGCATGGTACTCGACCGCTTCATGAGTAGCTGTCTGTCAATCACCATGTGCATCTGAATTTAGCCACGCCTTCAATAATTTAGGAAATGGAGGAGAGAGAGAGAGCAGGCCCAAGTAGAGCACCTGTCCCTCTATACTCTAAACACCAACCCCCCCAATTATACAGTTTCTTCACCTGCCCTAGAACAGGAGAGAACGCCAGCTCTAAACTAACTGTGGACAACAGAATGTGTCCTGTACCAACAGACTAAATGTACTTTACAACTGTCTACCCTCATCTTGCCCAATCGACCTCCCACCTCTCACACCCACCTGTCCCTATGCATCGGCTGAGAACTGAGGTAGATGGAAAGATCAAAAGAGATAAAAGGGAAGGTGGGATGACAGGAGCGGAAAAAGGAAAACTGAATTATGAATTATTCACTGAATGGTCTGGCATGATTTAATATCTTCCTCCTCTCCTTTCCTTTATCGCTCTCTCTCTCTCTGTGTCTCTCTCTCTGTCTCTGTCTCTTTCTCTCTCTCTCTCTCTCTCTCTCTCTCTCTCTCTCTCTCTCTTTCTCTCTCTGTCTCTGTCTCTGTCTCGGTCTCTCTCTCTCCCTCTCTCTCTCTCTCTCTCGACAGCACTTCTCCGCTGATGTTTCTTTTTTGTGTCTATCATGTTCACTTGGAGAGAGGTAGACAGGCAATGGTGGGGAGAGAGAGAAAGAGAGAGGGCGAGAAAGAGAGGTGGAAAGTGAGCGACAGAGGTAGAAAGGGGGAGAAGGGCATAGAGAGAGAAAGAAGGGTGAAAGAAGACACCTGCTAATGTGTGCCGTCAGACAAATGTAGAGATTAGCTTTATCCTAAATAAATCTAAAAAGTTTAACACCCCACTCCCAACCGCCCATCACCACCACAACACATCCCTTCCTCCCCCTCCGCTCCCCAGACTATGTAAGACATCCTTTCCTCCCCCCTGCTAACCACATTAAACTGTCAAAGTGTTTACAAACAGTGTTTTTACACTGTGTTTGTAACAGTTTCTGTGTGTGACAGTTTGTTCTCGTGTCAGATGGGGGATCGGTAATAAGGAATGACTTCCTCAGACTTCCTCAGAAATCAAGGTAGATATTTGAATCACACAGCAACAAACATTGAAGGCTACAGAAGCCTGTTCCACTCTTCCTTTGATTTGAAAGTAAAATATTTCCCTAATGTCTAAGGACCTTCAATGGGAATTAGGATTTTTTTTCTTTCTCTGTCTCAAGACATTCACTAGCATTCAATTGATTTGACATACAGTGCAGTCAGAAAGGATTCAAACCGGTTGACTTTTTCCAAATTTTGTTGGTTTTCAAAGTGGGATTAAAATTGATTTAATTGAAATTGTTTGTCAATGATTTCCACAAATCATTCTGTCATCTCAAAGTGGAAGACAAATTCAAAAATGTGTAAAAAAAATATACCAAAAATATATGAAAGTACTAATATATCTTGATTAGATAAGTATTCAACCCTCAGAGTCAATACATGTTAGTATGACCTTTGGCAGTGATTACCACTATGAGTCTTTCTGGGTAAGTCTCTATAACCTTCCCACACCTGTATTGTGCAACATTTTCACATTATATTATTATTTTCAAAATTCTTCATGTTCTGTCAAATTGGTTGTTGATCATCGATAGACAACCATGTTCATGTCTTGCTATAGATTTTCAAGCAGATTTTATGTCATAACTGAAACTCGGCCACTCAGTAACATTCACTGTCTTCGTGGAAAGCAACTCCAATGTAGATTTGGCCCTGTGTTTTAGGTTATTGTCCTGCTGAAAGGTGAATTCATCTCCCAGTGACTGGTGGAAAGCAGACTGAACCAGGTGTTCCTCTAGGATTTTGCCTGTGATTAGCTCCATTCTGTTTATTTTTTATCCTGAAAAACCTAATGATTACAAACATATTCAAAACAACATGCAGCCAACACCATGCCCGAAAATATGGAGAGCGGTACTCAGTAATGTGTTGTATTCGATTTACCCCAAACATAAGACTTTGTATTCAGAAAAAAAGTGAATTGCTTTGACACGATTCTTTGCAGTATTACTTTAGTGTCTTGTTGAAAACAGGATGCATGTTTTGGAATATTTGTATTGCGTACAGGCTTCCTTCTTTTTACTCTGGCAATTAGGTTAGTATTGTGGAGAAACTATAATGTTGTCCTCAGTTTTCTCCTATCACGTCCATTAACCCCCTAGAGTCCATAATAAGAAACATAATAACAACATCCCCTTCAAAATCTGTCAGTTTAACTTTTATGGCTACAGGGGCAGTATTGAGTAGCTTGGATGAAAGGTGCCCATATCAAACAGCCTGCTCCTCAGTCATAGTTGCTAATATTTGCATATTAGTAGTAGTATAGGATAGAAAACACTCTGACGTTTCTAAAACTGTTTGAATGATATCTGTGAGTATAACAGAACTCATATTGACAGGCAAAATCCTGAGTTGAAATCAAAACAGGAAGTCAGAAATCTGAGCTTGTATGTATTCACCAGAGTCCCCAATGAAATCCCCTTGAGATATGAATGATGTTGCACTGCCTAGTGGTTCCACTAGATGTCAACCATCAATAGAACTTATAATGAGGCTTCTATGTTGTTGTGGGAGTGAATGAGAGCAGAATATATCAAGCAGCCATTTTGTGATTGCGATTTTTCCTCATGGTAGTCACTTGCGTTCCATTGCTCACGAAGACAAGAAGGAATACTCCGGTTGGAACTTTATTGAAGCTATATGTTAAAAACATCCTAATGATTGATTCTGTACTTAGTTTGAAATGTTTCTTTGACCGGTAATATCACTTTTTGAAGTTTTTGTCCAATATAACGCTGACCAGAATTAGCGTTTGGATATGTATACCAAACGCGCTAACAAAAGAAGGTATTTGGACATAAATAATGGACATTTTCGAACAAAACAAACATTTATTGTGGACCTGGGATTCCTGGAGTGCTTTCTGATGTAGATCATCAAATGTAAGGGAATATTTATCATGTAATTTCTTGTTTATGCTGACGCCATCTTTGCGGCTGTGGTGTTTTTACTTTTGAGCTCCGTCTCAGATTATTGCATGTTTCTTTTTCCATAAAGTGTTTTTGAAATCTGACACAGCGGTTGCATTAAGGAGGGGTATATCTATAATTCCATGTGTATAACTTGTATTATCATCTACATTTATGATGAGTAATTCTGTTGAATGATGTGGCTATGCAAAATCACTTGACGTTTTTGGAACTAGTGAACACAACGCGCCAATGTAAACTCAGATTTTTTTTATATAAATATGAACTTTATCAAACAGCATGCATGTATTGTGTAACATGAAGTCCTATGAGTGTCATCTGATGTAGATAATTCAAGGTTAGTGATTAATTGTATCTTTATTTCTGGTTTTTGTGAATGCTATATTTTGCAGGAAAAGGGCTGTGCTTATTGTGGTTTGGTGGAGACCTAACATAATCGTTTGTAGTGCTTACGCAGAAAAGCCTATTTGAAATCGGACACTTTGGTGGGATTAGCAACGAGAAAAGCTGTAAAATTATATAACACACGTATGTTTTAGGAATTGTAATTATGAGATTTCTGTGGTTTGAATTTGGTGCCCTCAATTTTCACTGGTAGTTGTCATATCGATCCCGGTATCGGGATTGCAGCCATAACAGGTAAGCTAGAGGTATCTGTTTTTCTGCGTTGGATGTGTCGCAATGCACAGCATCCGCCAATATCGCACTTATAGTACGCATTTGCGGTATAGGTGGCAGAGCTAGAGCAGTGTTTGTCAGGCCATGAGAAATGCAGAAACTCGGTTTTCTTGCGAAAAACGTTTGGAACGTCCAAACGGTTTGATCTATAATCTACTATAACCACCCTATGGAAAGGGGAGACTCTCACAACTCACAAGTGTCACAGGACTTGTCTGAAGGTAACCGGTACTGTTTTTTTTCTTTTTAATGAACGGAAGGATGAAGGTAGTTTTGTACCTACCCAAAAAGAGGTTAAACATGTACAAAAAATACACTACCGTTCAAAAGTTTGGGGTCACTTAGAAATGTCCTTGTTTTTGAAAGAAAAAAAAATCACATTTTCTGTACATTAAAATAACATCAAATTGATCAGAAATACAGTGTAGGCAATGTTAATGTTTTAAATGACTATTGTAGCTGGAAATGGCTGATTTTTAGGGAATATCTACATAGGCATGCAGAGGCCTATTATCAGCAAACATCACTCCTGTGTTCCAATGGCACATTGTGTTAGCTAATAAATGCATCAACATTTGTGGGTTTGATTACAGGCTCAAAAGGGCCAAAAACAAATAACTTTCTTCTGAAACTCAGCAGTCTATTCTTGTTCTGAGAAATTAAGGCTATTCCATGTGTGAAATTGTCAAGAAACTGACGATCCCGTACAACGCTGTGTACTACTCCCTTCACAGAACAGTGCAAGCTGTCTCTAACCAGAATAGAAAGAGGAGTGGGAGGCCCCGGTGCACAATTGATCAGAGGACAAGTACATTAGAGTGTTTAGTTTGAGAAACAGACACCTCACAAGTCCTCAACTGGCAGCTTCATTATATAGTACCCAATTTCTCACATGGAATAGCCTTAATTTCTCAGAACAAGAATAGACTGATGAGTTTTAGAAGAAAGTTATTTGTTTTTGGCCATTTTGAGCCTGTAATCAAACCCACAAATGCTGATGCTTCAGATACTCAACTTGTCTAAAGGCCAGTTGTATTGCTTCTTTATTCAGAACATCAGTTTTCAGCTGTGCTAACATAACTGCAAAAGCGTTTTCTAATGATCACTTAGCCTTTCAAAATGATCAACTTGGATTAGCTAACACAACATGCCATTTGAACACAGGAGTGAGGGTTGCTGATAATGGGCCTCTGTACGCCTATGTAGATATTCCATAGAAAATCTGCCGTTTCCAGCTACACTATTCATTTACAACATTAACAATGTCTACACTGTATTTCTGATCAATTTGATGTTATATTAATGGAATTTATTTTCTTCTTTTCTTTCAAAAACAAGGACATTTTTAAAGTGACCCCAAACATTTGAACGGTAGTGTATATATTTCCTGAGCTTTCTTATATCTCCTGGATATAGGACAAACACTTCAAAAGCTTGTGTCTTATGATTTATCTTTAGACTTTTTTTATTGCCATTTATGAATGTGTTATTAAAATATTTTTCTCTGGGCTTAGACTTTTAATAATTAAACTCTAACTGTTTTAAAGTCACCATTGGCCTCGTGGTGAAAACCCTGAGTGGTTTCTTTCCTCTCTGGCAACTGAGTTAGGACGGACGCATATATCATTGTAGCGACTGGATGTGTTGATACACCATCCAAAGTGTAATTGATATCTTCCTCAAAGGGATATTCATTGTTTGCTTTTGTTATTTTCACCTATCTACCAATTGGTGACTGTGTTTGCGAGGCATTGGAAAACCTCCCTGGTCTTTGTGGCTGAATCTGTGTTTGAAATTCACTGCTCGGCTGAGGGGCCTTACAGAAGAATGTGTGTATGTGTGGAGTAAAGAGATAAGGTAGTCATTCAAAAATCATGTTAAACGCTATTATTGGAATTAAAACATAATTCCACTTTAGAGGAGAGGTTATAACATGATACAGTGCCTTGAGAAAGTATTCAAACGGCAAATGTTTTGGTGTCACAGGCTGAATTTAAAATGTATTAATTTTATTTTATTTTGCCACTTTCCTACCCCATAATGCCATGACGGAATTATGATTTAATTCCAATAATAGTGTGAAAAGAGGCACAATGGGTATAATAATCTTCCTACTCCTCTTTGTCTGGTTGTGGTGCACCCTACTTTCCAACCTCTCCAATTAAGTGCTTATTTCCCTTGGCTCCTACTGTGTGTTTGCACTGTCAAGGGAGAATACATGCACGGACACAAACACACAACCCAGTAAGTATTTGCTCTGTCGAGAAAACGCACAGTCAGCGGGGATTAATCACAGGAGGGGAGAGGAGAGGAAAGGAGAGGTGGGGGGGGCGAGAGAAAAAGATAAGAAGAGAGGTGGAGATGGGAGAGGTTATAACATGAGTAGGGGAGAGGTTATAACATGATACAGTGCCTTCCGAAAGTATTCAAACCGCAAATGTTTTTGTCACAGGCTGAATTTAAAATGTATTAATTTAATTTAATTTGTCACTTTCCTACACACAATACCCCATAATGTCACTCTTCTGTCCCTCTCCCATCTCCACCTCTCTTCTTATCTTTTTCTCTCGCCCCCTCACCTCTCCTTTCCTCTCCTCTTCTCTCCTGTGATTAATCCCCGCTGACTGTGCGTTTTCTCGACAGAGCAAATACTTACTGGTTTGTGTGTTTGTGTTCGTGCATGTATTCTCCCTTGACAGTGCAACCACACAGTAGGAGCCAAGGGAAATAAACACTTAATTGGGGAGGCTGGAAAGTAGGGTGCACCACAACCGGACAAAGAGGTGGAGTATTATACTCATTGTGCCTTCTTTCGGCACTCACACACGATCAGCTGAAAGTGACCAGAAAACAGCTGATCACTGATTGCAGCACCACAGTCGCTGAATAGTGCCGGAGACAAGGGGGGAGAGAGGGCCTGAGAAAGAGACTTAGAGCATCTTCACACTTTTGTAAAAAAGTGCCATCGGCTACACATATTACTCCAATGTAAACTTGCGTACTTGCTACATCTCGACACTATGTCTCGACACTCGCCCAACAGTTACCCCCTTTGAAGCAGGGCAATGTAAACAGAATTGTCATGTTGAGCCAACACTCCTCAAATCAAATTGTATTTGTCTCATGCGTCGAATACAGCTGCTGTGGACTTTAACGTAAAATGTTTGCTTACGAGCCCTTCCGAACAATGCAGAGTTTAAAAATATTAATACAAGTAAAAATAAAATATGAAAACGAAGAATAAAATAAAATACACAAAAATGGAGATGAGTGTGAGAAAGAGTTAAATGTCAATGTGCAGAGGAACAAGGTATTTTAGGTAGATATGTACATGAAGGCAGGGTAAAGTGACTAGGGGGAAAACGGGGATACCTCGTCAGTTGTACAACTGAATGCATGCAACTAAAATGTGTCTTCCGCATTTAACCCAACCCTTCTGAAATAGAGGTGTGGGGGGCTGCCTTAATCGACATCTACATCATCAGATTTTTACCTTGTCAGCTCGGGGATTTGATCCAGCAACATTTCGGTTACTGGCCCAATGCTCCTACCTGCCAGGCTAGATAATGATAATAGTTAAATGAAGAATAGAGTAGCAGCAGCAAGTGTGTGTGTGTGTGTGTGTGTGTGTTGAGACGCTGTGTGTGTTATGTGAGGGTGCATATGTCACTGTAACAAATTGCTGTACATTTACAGCAAAACGTTCCCAGTTAGCTACCGTAATTCTATATTACAGTACACTACTGTAAAGAGCAATGCATTATGGGGGCTCTATACTGCTTAAAGATTACAGCAATTGCTGTAATTTTACAATAAAGTTTTACAGTAAAGTGATGTATTACCTGTTTTGCTGTATATTTACACCAGCATACTGTGAATGATGGTGCATTGTGGAAAAATGTTGTGGGAGGGGAAAGAATTGTTGGCTCATTAACGTAGCCACCTACGTGGCACATTTAAAACTATCTTTGTTGCACCCGTTAATGAGCGTGCTGTACCAATTTAATTGATATGTGGTAGTAGTGCCCTAACAATTGAATGTATATAGGGGACAGATCAGAGTGACAGTGGGTCTTAACTACAACAACATTCCCAGTAACAGTTACAGAAATGTTTTACTTGCCATGACTGTGATATAAGGTTTTCTATCAACCTTAGATGAATGCACTGACAGTAAGTCGCTCTGGACAAGAGTGCCTGCTAAAAGACCAAAATGTAAAGCATTTGCAAAGCATCACTGCTGGGTATTATTGTAATGAGCTCAGATCTCAAACTAATTGTATTTTGATCAAATGTGGCCTTGTCTGGGGGGGGGGGAGAAAGAGGTCATTAGAACAATACCCAAGGTGTGCTTTGCGAGGTTTAAATTTGTACATTTACATGTTGGTCATTTAACAGAGCGACTTACAGTCAGTGTATTAGACTAAGGTAAACAAGAATATACCACAGTCATAGCAAGTACAAGGTTATGTTACTGTTAACGATAATGTTATAGTTAAGAGGGCTACTTGCAAAGTATATACTGTATTTTTTATGAAAAATACAAAAATACATGCATTCTAATTAAACATTTGCTAAATAGGCAACATGAATTGCAGTTAAAGCCAGTGAAATACAAATTACAGAATAGGAATTGAAAGTTTTGAAATAATTTACCTATAATAAATACATATAACAGAAACACTGCTTGTCATTGAAGTTAGAGACCTACACTGTAAATCTGCCACAGTTTACTAGCCACTGTGCTTCCAGTAATGCACTGTAAATTCTAGAAATATAGCATATTACTGTGGTCCGGTGTTCCAGTAATATGCTGTACATTTGTTACAGTAAAGGTTCTGTAAATCTACAGTAATTTACTGGCTTCTGTGCTGCCTGTAATTTACTGTAAACATTACAGAATATTTTCAGTGTAGTGAATGTATGTGAGTTTTGTGTGGGAGTATGAATGTAGTGTGTGCGTGATTGTGTTAATGGTGTATGTATATCTAGTCTAGTGAGTGTGTGTAGGGTCAGTGCAAGATAGAGTCCGTGCGATAGTTTGGGTACCATTAATTTACTATTTAGCAGTCTGGTTATTTAGCAGTCTTATGGCTTGGGGGTAGAAGCTGTCTCTGAGCCTGTTGGTCCGAGAGCCAACGCTCCGGTAGTGTTTGTCACATGGTAGCAGAAGGAATGGTCTATGGCTTGGGTGGTTGGAGTCTTTGACAGTTTTTCAGGCCTTCCTCTGACACCACCTGATTTAGAGGTCCTGGGTGGCATGTGGCTTGGCCCTAGTCAATTACTGGGCTGTCCGTGCCTCCCTCTGCAGCACTTTGCGGTTAAAGCCGGTCTACACATAGATGCTTGTGAATTGTTGTATCATTCAATAGGGTAATGTTTTAGAAGAAAAGTTTCTGTCATTGCTGAATAGTTTGTGCTTACTGGCTAGTGGCTACTATGATATTTAAGGTCAATTTGAGCTGCGGACCAAGAATGTCCTGTTGCCAGCCACAACTAAAGGTAAGGCAGGGATGTAATGTGAATAGAAAAGTATCATTCCCTCATCAGACTCTCCTTCATATCTCGTAATGGAAATAGGACTTTAGAGGGAACAGAGACGAAGCGATATAGATTAATGACAAGGCTTCACAGGGGAAATGTTGTAGTGTGTTGTAGTCATTTGATCTGTAGGCGAGAAGAGGAGGAGAGGAGATGGGGACTTTAATGGCTGTAGAGCTAATACCTCAGGCAGGGATAAATTAATATAGTTAGGCCATCGAGCACAGGCTTCCCCTCCGATTTTTTCACACTCTCTCCATCACAACATTTTGTCTATCTATTTCCACCCTTCTGCTCATCTGTCTACCTTTCTTCTTTGCTCCTTCGTTCCCTTCACCTTTTCCCCCAGAGCTCCCACCTTTCAGCCGTCTCTCTTTCGTTACGTGTGTGTGTGTGTGTGTGTGTGTGTGTGTGTGTGTGTGTGTGTGTGTGTGTGTGTGTGTGTGTGCGCGCGCTGGAGGGGCTTTGCTCTTCTCTGCTCGGGTGAGAACCATCTCCACCAAAACTTGGCACCTCTCTCCCAAGATCGACCCCTTGCAGAGTGTTCTAACACCCCCCATCACCTACACACACACACACACCTCGTCGCTGCATGATTCATGAATATCTGATAAAAACTAGTCTTATGACATGCAGTATCAGACCAGTGCAGAAACATCCCATCTGAGCCCCACTGCCACAGCTTATTAACCCCACAGCCAGCACACACACACCTCTGAATAGTGTGTTGTGGGTGTGTGTGTTCATGCATGAGTATGTGAGTCACACACTCATAAGTTTTGAGTTCTAGGTTTAGAGAGAGTGGCGTCCTGATGAAGACAGGTGAAAAGCAGTTTTTAGTGTGGAAAAGGGATAGTTAACCAAAATTGTAAAATTAAATACTGGTTTCCTTACCCTGTAAGCACTCTATGGGCAAGTTATGATGGCAATCCATGCCTTGGTTAAGTTTCCCTGGCAGTGGCTGTCGCTGTTTCCAAATGCCAATATTTTAGCATTTGTGGCACAAATCCCATTCAAGTCATGGGACAGATATCAGCCTTTTGTGCTCATCTGTCACGCCCTGACCTTAGAGCCTTTTTATGTCTCTATTTGGTTTGGTCAGGGTGTGATTTGGGGTGGGCATTCTGTGTTGTTTTCTATGATTTTGTGTTTCTATGTTTTGGCCGGATATAGTTCTCAATCAGGGGCAGCTGTCTATCGTTGTCTCTGATTGGGAACCATACTTAGGTAGCCCTTTTCCCTCCTTTCTGTTTGGGAAGTTGTCTTTGTTTGTGGCACATAGCCCTTAAGCTTCACGGTGGTTTTGTATTGTTTTGTCGACGTAATTTAAAATAAAAGGAAAATGTACGCTGACCACACTGTGATTTGGGGCGGCAGGGTAGCTTAGTGGTTAGAGCGTTGGACTAGTAACCGGAAGGTTGTGAGTTCAAACCCCCGAGCTGACAAGGTACAAATCTGTCATTCTGCCCTTGAACAGGCAGTTAACCCACTGTTCCCAGGCCGTCATTGAAAATAAGAATGTGTTCTTAACTGACTTGCCTGGTTAAATAAAGGTAAAATAAAAAAATAAAAGATTTGGTCCAGTTCTTTCGATGGCCGTGACAGCATCATGTCATTTATAAGGGACATTGTTGAGCTTCACAATCAACTTTTGCTTGAATTGGAGATGAAGCAATTGCAACACACACAATCATCTGCAAACACAATTGCAACACAAACACTCTCAATTTCATTCTCCTGAAGTTTCCCCAACAGTCATTTAAGCCAGCTGTTTCCCAAATTATAAGTCATTAGATAAATTTGTAATTAATGTCACACACACGTAAGGACACAAACACATTTTTTTTATTCTTACACTATTTATAGCCCTACACAATTCTATATTTACAGTATAGCCGTATACAATTCTATCTATAGACACCTTTATGTGTTTCCAAACATTCCCACATGAGGGCGAAGCGCGCAAGTTGGTGGCAGATCAAGGGGGACTAATTACATGTTGTAGCACACTACTTTGGATTATAATATGATTTTAAGGCTCGTATGAATGTCCTGCTTAATATCATGTTTGTGTCATCAACCAATCCTTATCCCAGTCTGCTGTTCCCACATGCTTCAAGAGGGCCACCATTGTTCCTGTTCCCAAGAAAGCTAAGGTAACTGAGCTAAACGACTACCTCCCCATTGCACTCGCTTCCGTCATCATGAAGTGCTTTGAGAGACTAGTCAAGGCCCATATCAACTCCACCCTACCTGACACCCTAGACCCACTCCAATTTGCTTACCGCCCCAACAGGTCCACAGACGACGCAATCGCAACCACACTGCTCACTGCCCAAACCCATCTGGACAAGAGGAATACCTATGTGAGAATGCTGTTCATCAACTACAGCTCAGCATTTAACACCATAGTACCCTCCAAACTCTTCATCATGCTCGAGACCCTGGGTCTCGACCCCGCCGTGTGCAACTGGGTACTGGACTTCCTGACGGGCCACTCCTAGGTGGTGAGGGTAGATAACATCTCCACCCCGCTGATCCTCAACACTGGGGCCCCACAAGGGTGTGTTCTGAGCCCTCTCCTGTACTCCCTGTTCACCCACGACTGCGTGGCCATGCATGCCTCCAACTCAATCATCAAGTTTGCAGACGACACTACAGTGTAAGGCTTGATTACCAACAATGACGAGACAGCCTACAGGGAGGAGGTGAAGGCCCTCGGAGTGTGGTGTCAGGAAAATAACCTCACACTCAACATCAACAAAACAAAGGAGATGATCGTGGACTTCAGGAAACAGCAGAGGGAGCAACCCCCTATCCACATCAACGGGACAGTAGTGGAGAGGGTAGTATGTTTTAAGTTTCTCGGTGTACACATCACGGGCAAACTGAATTGGTCCAGCCACACAGACAGCGTGGCGCAGCAGTGCCTCTTCAACCTCAGGAGGCTGAAGAAATTTGGCTTGTCACCAAAAGCACTCACAAACCTTTACAGATGCACAATCGAGAGCATCCTGTCGGCCTGGTACGGCAACTGCTCCACCCACAACCGTAAGTCTCTCCAGAAGGTAGTGAGGTCTGCACAACGCATCACCGGGGGCAAACTACCTGCCCTCCAGGACACCTACACCACCCGATTTCACAGGAAGGCCATAAAGATCATCAAGGACAAAAACCACCGAGCCACTGCCTGCATCAAAGCGGGGACCGAGAGACTGAAAACGGCTTCTATCTCAAGGCCATCAGACTGTTAAACAGCCACCACTAACATTGAGTGGCTGCTACCAACATACTGACTCAACTCCAGCCACTTTAAAAATTGAAAAATGTATGTAATAAATGTATCCCTAGCCACTTTAAACAATGCCACTTAATATCATGTTTACATACCCTACATTACTCATCTCATATGTATATGTATATACTGTACTCTATCATCTATTGCATCTTTATGTAATACATGTATCGCTAGCCACTTTAAACTATGCCACTTTTGTTTACATACCCTACATTACTCATCTCATATGTATATACTGTACTCGATGCAATCTACTGCATCTTGCCTATGCCATTCTGTACCATCACCCATTCATATATCTTTATGTACATATTCTTCATCCATTTACACTTGTGTGTGTATAAGGTTGTTGATGTGAAATTGTTAGGTTAGATTACTTGTTGGTTATTACTGCATTGTCGGGAACTGGAAGCACAAGCATTTCGCTAGATCCTTGATGAAAACCTGCATTAACATCTGCTAAGCATGTGTATGTGACCAATTAAATTAGATTTGATTGAAAATCAACAGCATTATACTTCAAAAACTTCAACCAATAAAATGGCTCTTTGGCTAGCTTTTGCTACAGCCTACTCTGCATTAGGAAAGAATTCAGACCCCTTGACTTTTTCCAGATTTTGTTACATTACAGCCTTACTCTAAAATATGAAATCGTTTTCCCCCCTCATCAATCTACACACAGTACCCCATAATGACAAAATTAAAAAAATGAAAGATCACATTCACATAAGTATTTAAAACCTTTTACTTAGTACTTTGTTGAAGCACATTTGGCAGCGAATACAGCCTCGGGTCTTCATGGATATGACGCTACAAGCTTGGCACACCTTTGCGGAGTTTCTCCCATTCTTCTCTACAGATCCTCTCAAGCTCTGTCAGGTTGGATGGGGGAACATCGCTGCATAGCTATTTTCAAGTCTCTCCAGAGATGTTCAATTGGGTTCAAGTCCAGGCTCTAGTTGAGCTACTCAAAGACATTCAGAGACTTGTCCCGAAGCCACTCCTGCGTTGTCTTGGCTGTGTGCTTATGGTTGTTGTCCTGTTGAAAGGTGAACTTCGCCCCAGTCTGAGGTCCTGAGCGCTCTGTAGCATGTTTTCATCAAGGATCTTTCTGTACTCTGCTCCGTTCATCTTTCCCTCGATCCTGACTAGTCTCCCAGTCCCTGCTGCTGAAAAACATCCCTATAGCATGATGCTTCCACTGCCATGCTTCCCTGTAGGGATTGTGCAAGGTTTCCTCCAGACATTCAGGCCAAAAAGTTCAATGTTCATTTCATCAGACCAGAGAATCTTGTTTCTCATGGTCTGAGAGTCTTTTAGGTGCCTTTTGGCAAACTTCAAGTGGGCTGTCATGTGGCTTCAGTCTGACCACTCTACCATAAAGGCCTGATTGGTGAGGTGCTGCAGAGATGGTTGTTCTTCTGGAAGGTTCTCCTATCTCCACAGAAGAACTCTGGAGCTCTGTCAGAGTGACCATAGGATTCTTGGTCAGCTCCCTGACCAAGGCCCTTCTCCCCCGATTGCTCAGTTTGGCCGGACGGCCAGCTCTAGGAAGAGTCTTGGTGGTCCCGAACTTCTTCCATTTAACAACGATGAAGGTAACTGTGTTCTTGGGGAACTTCAACGCCACAGACATGTTTTTGTACCCTTTCCCAGATTGACACAATCCCGTCTCGGAGCTCTACTGACAATTCCTTTGACCTCATGTCTTGGCTTTTGCTCTGACATGCACTGTCAACTGTGGGAACTTATATAGACAGATGTGTGCCTTTCCAAATCATGTCCAATCAATTGAATTTAGCACAGGTGAACTCCAATCAAAGTGTATAAACATCTCAAGGATGATCAATGGAAACAGGATGCACCTGAGCTCAATTTCGAGTCTCATAGACTGAATACTTATGTAAATAATGTATTTCTGTTTTTAATTTTTAATACACCTAAAAAAATAGTTTTTGTTTTGTCATTATGGGGTATTGTGTGTAAATTAATTTAATCCATTTTAGAATAAGGCTGTAACGTAAAAAAATGTGGAAAATACTTTCCGGATGCACTGTACTGTATATCAATGAGCGTTAGCATACCAGCTAACAACTGCTGCATCCAAAATAGATATTTTTCAAAGATCACAACCACATAGTGACTGTTCAAGCAAGAATAACAAATCATTGTAAGCATATTAGAACCCCCCCAAAAGTAATTTTGTTTAGAAGTAATAAAAACGTAACTCTAGGCTATGTTGAATGGGCGCAGATGGCAATGGCTGTCTTACTGCAGCCAAGAGTCGCACGCATCTGTGTGTGACGTCATTGTGTAGTGTATTGGAAAAGGGTCTAATGACCCCTATTTAGCTTTGGCTGTGTGGCTTCATGTAAGTCATGGCATTTTGAAATGCCTACAAATGTGTGAACATCGAAAAAGCGTATGAGCCTGCCATTGGATGATCTTCTATATGATATGAGGTATCTAAATAGATCAGATATAGCGTCTTGCTAACATCATGAAGTTCAGTGCAACACATTCTAATACACTGGGGCATATGCTATGAATATACTAATAGGACCATACAGTACATTGTTCATTATTCACACAGTCATCCAGGGGGAACCTAAGCATGTAACATTTCAAGACAGATAGGAAGATGGACTAACAGCGCAGATCAACAAGGGTCAGACATATAAATACAACCAAGAACATGCAACGGTGTGGCAATGTGTGTGTATGTGTGTGTGTGTCAACGAGGGCAATGGCAGGTGACAGAGCATCTGTGACTAGATTAGAGGCACCAGATGGAAAAAGACTTCCCCCGTCTTCTTTGCTCTCTGCTCTTATACCATCAGCCCTGTCTTCTGGTCTTCAGGACCGCCTCTGCAGACACACACATTTCTCCAACCAGGCTACCATGCCCCCAATAAAGGAAACACCAACATAAAGTGCCTTGATAGGGCGTTGGGCCACCATTAGCCAGAACAGCTTCAATGCATCTTGGCATAGATTCTACAACTCTATAGGAGGGATGGCATATGGTTTACGTCATTTTCATGCTCATCGAGCCATTCAGTGACCACTTGTGCCCTGTGGATGGGGGCATTGTCATCCTATGGTGGCATAGCCATGGTAGCCAAAATAATGGCCTGCCCAACATTTTTATACATGACCCTAAGCATGATGGGATGTTAATTACTTAATTAACTCAGGAACCACCAGCCAGGTCAACCATTATTTAAGTTAGTATTCGATGTCCATCTATTTCTGAGGACGTCAGGAGATGACTTGGAAACAGGCCACTAGGGGCAACAGTGAGCGTGTTACCTTCAAGTAGGTTTCGGTTTTGCTAGGGCGTTGTGGCATCTGTCAGAGGTGCCAAAGGCTGAATGTTTGAATCAAGCGACAGAAAGTTGTTTTTGAGATTTTTGTTTTAAGCCTAACCCAAAACTTAACTTCGCATGATTAAGGTAAGAGTAAATGCCTAATCTTAATATTTCATAGTTGATGCCTAAGCATAACCTTAATTAAACCCTTTTTCATTAGACATTTGAGAAACATGGGTGAATGTCTCATTTTGATTGGAGACTGTGAGCGCTAGTTGGGAACCACACCTGTGTGCAAGCACCTGCTTTCAATATACAGTACTTTGTATCCTTCATTTACACAAGTGTTTCCATTATTTTGGCATTTACCTATACATCTTCCTCTAGCACCTATCTATCCCCCTGATGAACCTAGTGATATGTATAATGAGTGGCATGCATACTTTCCCTCCCCAAGGAGTTCCCAGCCCTGTCCAGAGCCCTGCCTCTGCCTTCTTCTCATTAGAAAACCCTCCTCTTCAGTCATTTCAATCCATTTGTCCTTTTCTGCCTAAACTAGTTTTTTACTTTATTTTATTTATTCCACATGTCAGTCAAAAATATCAGTGAAATACATGGATATTTACAAATGTACATCAAGCAATGTTAGTGTGGAACTGTCAGTCATTCCTAGAATCCTTACATAACCATAGTAATGCTGGAATTCCGAGAGACAACGTTCAGTGTGGACACAGAAGATAAATCTGCCTCATCAGGGTCTGGTGTGATCCCAGTGTCCAGTCCTGACGTTCCGGGTCCTGGGGAATTTCCAGCCACACTCCTGACAGGTTTGATGAATCTCTACATTCCACTTTCTCGGGACGCAAATACTGGATCTTACCCAAATGCCCTGCTCCTGTCAGGGTAGAATGTGGGTCTCTCCTCTAATAAGGAGAGTGAAATTTCAACCCGCTCAGCCAGTTCTTATTATCCAAGAGCCCTCCATCCTATCTCCCCCTTGTTAGAAGACACTTTTGGTCCTTGTGCTCAGTGGCCAGTTTCACCAGGACCCAAAGCCTTCAAACCAACACACAGGGGCTTTGACGCCAACTGAGATTTAAACTTTCGGATACAACAAAGTCTTTAAACTGTGAAATGTTTGGGCTGCCTGCTGCATTCCTCAGAGACAAACTAAGAGCACTAACAGCCAGGGCAAGTGGGACATATTGGGGCCACAATGTCCCATTTGTATCAAACATAATGCTTTTAGGTTTTAGGAAGTGAGGGGCGTATGTATGTGAGGTCTAAAAGGTGTGTGTGTGTGTGTGTGTGTGTGTGTGTGTGTTAGTGCTTGTAACGTTAAATTGGCATTCGCTCTTAAATGTTAATAAAAGCCATGCATATTTCAGAGATGTAAACAGGGCCAGGTGAACAGGCTGGAAGAGGAGGCTGCCACTGTAAACCCCAACGGTCTGTGATTTATGGGGAAACCCATTAATACAGTTACTTCAAGTGATTTTGAGGTCATTACTCAAACTGATAGTCACAATGTGACCCTGTAGGGGGTCCAGATATGAATTGTATGAACATGAGCATTTTGAGTGACCCCTCCCCACTAAGGCTTGCCTCCAATAATTTCCCATTGTGCCTTTGAGTGAATGGTAGAGTTACCAGCCATGACTGTATTTGTTATTGACAGGGACATCTTTCTTGAATTTGTTCATTTTCAGTCCTGTGGCCTTCACCAAATGAATGTTATCATTATAATTAAACTACTTATGACAATATGTTATATATCTCATATGGCCTCATATGGCCTAGCTTTATCACAATATATTGGCCTAAAATTAATGATTTACAGGCCACATCAGGCCTGCAAGTAGGGATGCAATATTCTGGTAAATTTCCCCAAAAGTCCCAATAAAAATAAACAAATCTTCCATCCCGGGATTTATGGAAAACCTGGGGAATGTATGAGAATTTTGCAACCCTATCTGCAAGTCTGCTGACTACCTGCGTGATGTGTAATTCCTATTGGAATCCAGCCAGAGTTAGGATATCCCACAGTTGACATTTTATTAATCTGCAAGCTGCATTCATAATGATTGCCAGGGTAAGGGCTAGGAAAGTTGATAGGAAGACTGCCTAAACCATTTAAACTGGAACAACCATTTCAGTAAAGGGTGGACAAAGTCTAACTAAAATGATTTGATTAGTTTATCTTTGAGTAGCCTAAAATTAATCAATCAATCACTCAATGTAAATGCAAAAACACAGATATTAAAAACAATTCCAAAACAGTTAACCTGCAGCATGCTCGGATGTTTATGACTTTTATTTTAAAACAAATTGTACTTTTACCCCTTTTTCATGAAATCCAATTGGTAGTTAGTCTTGTCCCATCGCTGCAACTCCCCTACGGACTTGGGAGAGGCGAAGGTTGAGAGCCATGTTTTCTCCGAAACACGACCCTGCCAAGCCGCACTGCTTTTTGACACACTGCTAGGGTAACCCGGAAGACAGCCGCACCAATGTGTCAGAGGAAACGCTAACCAGCTGGCGACTGAAGTCAGCTTGCAGGCACCTGGCCTGCCACAAGGAGTCGCTAGTCTACAATGGGACAAGGGAATCCCAGCAGGCCAAATTCTCCCCTAACCCGGACGACGCTGGGCCAATTGTGCGCCGCTTCATGGGTCTCCCGGGCACGGCCGACTGTGACAAAGCCTGGGATCGAACCAGGGTATGTAGTGACGTCTCAAGTACGGCTATGCAGTGCCTTAGACCGCTGTGACTCGGGAGGCCCTTCCACATAAGTATTTTGAGTAATAATAACTTTACATTTACTCTGAATGTAACTCACTAGAGGGATTTGAGTTAAAAATCCCTTTGGGATTACAGTGTTGGAGTCGAGCACTCTGGGCTGGGGATAACTTATTCATAGCTCTATCTGACAAGGACTGGGGCTTGGGGGGTTGGGGGCTATGGGGAATTGTGTCAAAGCACTTGTCAGTCTGATTACGTGTGAATGTCACCGTGCTCTGGAGATGTTTTATACCAGGGAGGGGTGGAGGAACAATCTGAGGAATCGCCTGTTTGTCTGCCAATGGATCATGACAGTAAAGACCGAGGTAGAGGGACTTAGAAGCATGTTGTGCATGTAAAGCTTGACACTGTTCTCCACAATGTTGGCACACATGTGAGGCTATGGCTATGTGTCACGCCCTGACCTTAGTTCCTTTTTTATGTCTCTATTTTGGTTTGGTCAGGGCGTGAGTTGGGGTGGGCATTCTATGTTTTGTTCTGTGTGTTGTATTTCTATGTGTTTGGCCTGGTATGGTTCCCAATCAGAGGCAGCTGTCAATCGTTGTCTCTGATGGAGAACCATACTTCGGTAGCCTGTTCCCACCTGTGTTGGTGGGTAGTTGTTTCCTGTTTTTTCACCTTACAGGACTGTTTCGTGTCGTTCACGCTCTTTGTTGTTTTTTGTCATTCAGTGTTCAGTTTATTTTATTTAATTTACTATGAACACTTACCACGCTGCGTGTTGGTCAGATGATTCCTATTCCTCATCATCAGATGAAGAGGAGAGCCGTTACACTATGGCTCTGTGTCTCTGAACCAAACTCCAAACGGACTCCTCGCCATCTATAAAAGTCACTGTCGTTTCTCTCTCTTTCTCTGTGCGAAACAATGAGATTTGAGACCCTCTTCTCATTTACATTTACATTTAAGTCATTTAGCAGACGCTCTTATCCAGAGCGACTTACAAATTGGTGAATTCACCTTCTGACATGCAGTGGAACAGCCACTTTACAATAGTGCATCTAAATCATTTAAGGGGGGGTGAGAAGGATTACTTTATCCTATACTAGGTATTCCTTGAAGAGGTGGGGTTTCAGGTGTCTCCGGAAGGTGGTGATTGACTCCGCTGTCCTGGCGTCGTGAGGGAGTTTGTTCCACCATTGGGGGCCAGAGCAGCGAACAGTTTTGACTGGGCTGAGCGGGAACTGTACTTCCTCAGTGGTAGGGAGGCGAGCAGGCCAGAGGTGGATGAACGCAGTGCCCTTGTTTGGGTGTAGGGCCTGATCAGAGCCTGGAGGTACTGCGGTGCCGTTCCCCTCACAGCTCCGTAGGCAAGCACCATGGTCTTGAAGCGGATGCGAGCTTCAACTGGAAGCCAGTGGAGAGAGCGGAGGAGCGGGGTGACGTGAGAGAACTTGGGAAGGTTGAACACCAGACGGGCTGCGGCGTTCTGGATGAGTTGTAGGGGTTTAATGGCACAGGCAGGGAGCCCAGCCAACAGCGAGTTGCAGTAATCCAGACGGGAGATGACAAGTGCCTGGATTAGGACCTGCGCCGCTTCCTGTGTGAGGCAGGGTCGTACTCTGCGGATGTTGTAGAGAATGAACCTACAGGAACGGGCCACCGCCTTGATGTTAGTTGAGAACGACAGGGTGTTGTCCAGGATCACGCCAAGGTTCTTAGCGCTCTGGGAGGAGGACACAATGGAGTTGTCAACTGTGATGGCGAGATCATGGAACGGGCAGTCCTTCCCCGGGAGGAAGAGCAGCTCCGTCTTGCCGAGGTTCAGCTTGAGGTGGTGATCCGTCATCCACACTGATATGTCTGCCAGACATGCAGAGATGCGATTCGCCACCTGGTCATCAGAAGGGGGAAAGGAGAAGATTAATTGTGTGTCGTCTGCATAGCAATGATAGGAGAGACCATGTGAGGTTATGACAGAGCCAAGTGACTTGGTGTATAGCGAGAATAGGAGAGGGCCTAGAACAGAGCCCTGGGGGACACCAGTGGTGAGAGCGCGTGGCGAGGAGACAGATTCTCGCCACGCCACCTGGTAGGAGCGACCTGTCAGGTAGGACGCAATCCAAGCGTGGGCCGCGCCGGAGATGCCCAACTCGGAGAGGGTGGAGAGGAGGATCTGATGGTTCACAGTATCGAAGGCAGCCGATAGGACTAGAAGGATGAGAGCAGAGGAGAGAGAGTTAGCTTTAGCAGTGCGGAGCGCCTCCGTGATACAGAGAAGAGCAGTCTCAGTTGAATGACTAGTCTTGAAACCTGACTGATTTGGATCAAGAAGGTCATTCTGAGAGAGATAGCGGGAGAGTTGGCCAAGGACGGCACGTTCAAGAGTTTTGGAGAGAAAAGAAAGAAGGGATACTGGTCTGTAGTTGTTGACATCGGAGGGATCGAGTGTAGGTTTTTTCAGAAGGGGTGCAACTCTCGCTCTCTTGAAGATGGAAGGGACGTAGCCAGCGGTCAGGGATGAGTTGATGAGCGAGGTGAGGTAAGGGAGAAGGTCTCCGGAAATGGTCTGGAGAAGAGAGGAGGGGATAGGGTCAAGCGGGCAGGTTGTTGGGCGGCCGGCCGTCACAAGAAGCGAGATTTCATCTGGAGAGAGAGGGGAGAAAGAGGTCAGAGCACAGGGTAGGGCAGTGTGAGCAGAACCAGCGGTGTCGTTTGACTTAGCAAACGAGGATCGGATGTCGTCGACCTTCTTTTCAAAATGGTTGACGAAGTCATCTGCAGAGAGGGAGGAGGGGGGGGAGGGGGAGGAGGATTCAGGAGGGAGGAGAAGGTGGCAAAGAGCTTCCTAGGGTTAGAGGCAGATACTTGGAATTTAGTGGTAGAAAGTGGCTTTAGCAGCAGAGACAGAGGAGGAAAATGTAGAGAGGAGGGAGTGAAAGGATGCCAGGTCCGCAGGGAGGCGAGTTTTCCTCCATTTCCGCTCGGCTGCCCGGAGCCCTGTTCTGTGAGCTCGCAATGAGTCGTCGAGCCACGGAGCGGGAGGGGAGGACCGAGCCGGCCTGGAGGATAGGGGACATAGAGAGTCAAAGGATGCAGAAAGGGAAGAGAGGAGGGTTGAGGAGGCAGAATCAGGAGATAGGTTGGAGAAGGTATGAGCAGAGGGAAGAGATGATAGGATGGAAGAGGAGAGAGTAGCGGGGGAGAGAGAGCGAAGGTTGGGACGGCGCAATACCATCCGAGTAGGGGCAGTGTGGGAAGTGTTGGATGAGAGCGAGAGGGAAAAGGATACAAGGTAGTGGTCGGAGACTTGGAGGGGAGTTGCAATGAGGTTAGTGGAAGAACAGCATCTATTAAAGAGCGTATTGCCTGCCTTGTGAGTAGGGGGGGAAGGTGAGAGGGTGAGGTCAAAAGAGGAGAGGAGTGGAAAGAAGGAGGCAGAGAGGAATGAGTCAAAGGTAGACGTGGGGAGGTTAAAGTCGCCCAGGACTGTGAGAGGTGAGCCGTCCTCAGGAAAGGAGCTTATCAAGGCATCAAGCTCATTGATGAACTCTCCGAGGGAACCTGGAGGGCGATAAATGATAAGGATGTTAAGCTTGAAAGGGCTGGTAACTGTGACAGCATGGAATTCAAAGGAGGCGATAGACAGATAGATGGGTAAGGGGAGAAAGAGAGAATGACCACTTGGGAGAGATGAGGATCCCGGTGCCACCACCCCGCTGACCAGAAGCTCTCGGGGTGTGCGAGAACACGTGGGCGGACGAAGAGAGAGCAGTAGGAGTAGCAGTGTTATCTGTGGTGATCCATGTTTCCGTCAGTGCCAAGAAGTCGAGGGAGGCATAGGCTGAGATGAACTCTGCCTTGTTGGCCGCAGATCGGCAGTTCCAGAGGCTACCGGAGACCTGGAACTCCACGTGGGTCGTGCGCGCTGGGACCACCAGATTAGGGTGGCCGCGGCCACGCGGTGTGGAGCGTTTGTATGGTCTGTGCAGAGAGGAGAGAACAGGGATAGATAGACACATAGTTGACAGGCTACAGAAGAGGCTACGCTAATGCAAAGGAGATGACAAGTGGACTACACGTCTCGAATGTTCAGAAAGTTAAGCTTACGTAGCAAGAATCTTATTGACTAAAATGATTGAAATGATACAGTACTGCTGGAGTAGGCTAGCTGGCAGTGGCTGCGTTGTTGACTTTGTAGGCTAGCTGGCAGTGGCTGCGTTGTTGACACTACACTAATCAAGTCGTTCCGTCGAGTGTAATAGTTTCTACAGTGCTGCTATTCGGGGGCTAGCTGGCTAGCTAGCAGTGTTGATTACGTTACGTTACGTTAAAAGAACGACAATAGCTGGCTAGCTAACCTAGAAAATCGCTCTAGACTACACAATTGTCTTAGATACAAAGACGGCTATGTAGCTAGCTAGCTACGATCAAACAAATCAAACCGTTGTACTGTAATGAAGTGAAATGAAAATGTGATACTACCTGTGGAGCAAAGCGGAATGTTGACCGGGTTGTTGAAGTTCTATTCGGTAGACGTTGGCTAGCTGTTGGCTAGCTAGCTTGCAGTATCTCCTACGTTAAGGACGACAAATAGCTGGCTAGCTAACCTCGGTAAATTAAGATAATCACTCTAAGTCTACACACTCTAAACTACACAATTATCTTGGATACGAAGACAGCAAAGACAACTATGTAGCTAGCTAACACTACACTAATCGAGTCGTTCAGTTGAGTGTAATAGTTTCTACAGTGCTGGTAGACGGTGGACGTTAGCTAGCTGCTGGGCAGATAGCAGTGTAGACTACGTTAGGACGACGAAATACGATAATTACGCAATTATCTTTGATACAAAGACGGCTATGTAGCTAGCTAAGAAGAAATTGCTAAGATTAGACAAATCAAACCGTTGTACTATAATGAAATGTAATGAAAATCTCCTCGCCGTCTGTGTTTCTGTAGGATAAGTACTCTGTGGAGTGTATGTGTGTATACACAGTTGGGGAGGGCAAAGAGTATAGTAAATGCCTTCCACAGCCGGGATTTGGATGAATAGTGAGGATGAGGTTTCCCCAAGGTTCAAAACCATGGTGGACTGAAAATGGGAACAATAAAAACAGTACCAATAAACAGAACACCAACATCAGCGAGGGTAGAGAACTACATTACTTTATTTCCTGCCAAAGTGATGTTTATAAGACAGGAGAGAGATGGGAGGTGGCCCCAAACTGCCAACAACTCACAACTCGCTCTAAATGAAAAGGCAATATGTCAGAAAAATGCCTCCTTTCTTTCACTCTTTCTCTCCTTCCCTCGCTCCTGGGTCTATCATTCCCTCTTGTTCTTATTCTCTCTCTCTATCTGCCGGTGACGGCACACCCCTCTATGTCACCAAGCAAGGGTTACCGTGACAATCTCAGCACTCTGTCTCCGTCTCTCCTATATGCCAGAAGCACAGCTGAGTCTGCGGTCTTTCCCCGCCACACTTCCTCATTCTGTTTGTTTGTTGTCATCTGTTTTCCTGTTCCCAGAGAATCAGAATCATTCAGTTCTAGGTGCTAAGCAGGGTAAATGAGGACATCTTTTTATGAGCTGTAAATGCAAAAGTTTTTACCACAGTTTTACAAAGCTACTATAGAGTTGATGCCAAGTGATTCTCTCTACCTCAGAGAAAGTACCTATAAACTCCGCTGTTATTCTATCACCCAACACACAGTCTCACTTGGGTCCAACAAGACAGTCAACACCCTGTCTCTAAACACAGATACAACACAGAGAAATCAGCAGACACAAACACAATTCCAGGTCTAGTCATTGTAAGGGACCATAGGAAATGTTCAGAACTGGTACCCAAATAAAAATGGGGGAGGGCCATGCTTTTTAGTCAGAGGGAGAGTTCAGTATTTCAAAAAAATCTAGTCCAAGGGAGAGACATGTCATTTGTAATGGAGGAAATGTCAATATTGCCTGATGCTGCACCTCGTCCCTGATTCTCTGCTGGATGTGGAATATTAGGTGGTCTCAATCAAATTATCCATAGCCTATCGCCTATAGCCTAGCCTATATAAAGTGTGTGCTCGGAGAAGCCCAGGGTAAAGTTTTATTTCTAAGAAAATGTTCATTGTTCTGGAGTTTTTGCGCTGCTGCGATGGTATAAATACAATGAGAATTCAATATCTGTGTGCATGGACTCGTCTACTGATCAGTTTGAGAGAAAGAGCGCGAAGATGAGGACTGGAGGTAAACTTTGATAGCTTGCTACTGCTATAATTGATTTTAATAAAAGTAATGCGTTTTGTTGCCCATGATGAAGCTCGTTATCAGAGTTATTGACCCCACAATAAGCCATATTCAAGTATTATACATAATTTAGGCCCAGCCGCAGCAGAATCAATCATAGATTGACCGCACATGGATGTTGAAAGTAGTCTAATTCAAGGAGGCCTAATTCATTTTTAAGTTTTCATTTATTTTTTCCATGTTTTTATTAACAACAAGAGGGCTTTGTGTTGGAGCCTACTTCTTCCTATCTGTTTTACAAAACAAATTATACAAGTTCATGAATTTGAGCCATTTTGCCACAACAGGAAATGTGAATTATTATGTGGATTACAATTAATGGACATTTTTGTTGGGGTTGATACAATTTTCACAAGGGGAAATCAAGTGGAAATTACAAACTTTAGAAGCCTATTTAAGTATACACTATGCAGAAATCACTCTGCCATATCCTGGTTGCTAAAATTCTAATAGTTTGCCTAATTTCAATTTATGTTTCAAATCAAGCAAGTATAGTGTAGAGCATGCGTCTCCAACGGGTCGATCACTCGCAGCCCACCTATGAGTAGCTGGCCAAACAATTCTGAAAGTACATGCAATTGTAATGTGTTCCACCGCTGTCATAAACAAATCTCACAAGTATCAAACACCGCAAGCTCCCAGCTACTACTTAATCAATAAAACATTGACATTATCCCACCCTGACTGGTCACTATTGGCTTAAAAAGCCAAACCTATCACAATATCAGCCAATTAATTTCCAACAATATTGCCCGTCTGTCTTTTTGGCGGAGCATTTGTTTATCACTTTGTGTGTAGCCAGGTGATGTGATAAACGTCTTGTGGGTTGACAGAAATACTTTCCCCATAACATTCTCAATTAAATGTTAACTGCAAAGTAGGCTTAGCTGGCAGAACTACAGTGGGGCAAAAAAGTATTTAGTCAGCCACCAATTGTGCAAGTTCTCCCACTTAAAAAAGATAAGAGGCCTATAATTTTCATCATAGGTACACTTCAACTATGACAGACAAAATGAGAAAAAAAGAATCCAGAAAATCACATTGTAGGATTTTTAATTAATTTATTTGCAAATAATGGTGGAAAATAAGTATTTGGTCACCTACAAACAAGCAAGATTTCTGGCTCTCACAGACCTGTAACTTCTTCTTTAAGAGGCTCCTCTGTCCTCCACTTGTTACCTGTATTAATGGCACCTGTTTGAACTTGTTATCAGTATAAAAGACACCTGTCCACAACCTCAAACAGTCACAGTCCAAACTCCACTATGGCCAAGACCAAAGAGCTGTCAAAGGACACCAGAAACAAAATTGTAGACCTGCCACAGACTGGGAAGACTGAATCTGCAATAGGTAAGCAGCTTGGTTTGAAGAAATCAACTGTGGGAGCAATTATTAGGAAATGGAAGACATACAAGACCACTGATAATCTCCCTCGATCTGGGGCTCCACGCAAGATCTCACCCCGTGGGGTCAAAATGATCACAAGAACGGTGAGCAAAAATCTCAGAACCACACGGGGGGACCTAGTGAATGACCTGCAGAGAGCTGGGACCAAAGTAACACCATCAGTAACACACTACGCCGCCAGGGACTCAAATCCTGCAGTGCCAGACGTGTCCCCCTGCTTAAGCCAGTACATGTCCAGGCCCGTCTGAAGTTTGCTAGAGAGCATTTGGATGATCCAGAAAATATTGGGAGAATGTCATATGGTCAGATGAAACCAAAATATAACTTTTTGGTAAAAACTCAACTTGTCATGTTTGGAGGACAAAGAATGCTGAGTTGCATCCAAAGAACACCATACCTACTGTGAAGCATGGGGGTGGAAACATCATGCTTTGGGGCTGTTTTTCTGCAAAGGGACCAGGACGACTGATCCGTGTAAAGGAAAGAATGAATGGGGCCATGTATTGTGAGATTTTGAGTGAAAACCTCCTTCCATCAGCAAGGGCATTGAAGATGAAACGTGGCTGGGTCTTTCAGCATGACAATTATCCCAAGCACACCGCCCGGGCAACGAAGGAGTGACTTTGTAAGAAGCATTTCAAGGTCCTGGAGTGGCCTAGCCAGTCTCCAGATCTCAACCCCATAGAAAATCTTTGGAGGGAGTTGAAAGTCCGTGTTGCCCAGCAACAGCCCCAAAACATCACTGCTCTCGATGAGATCTGCATGGAGGAATGGGCCAAAATACCAGCAACAGTGTGTGAAAACCTTGTGAAGACTTACAGAAAACGTTTAACCTCTGTCATTGCCAACAAAGGGTATATAACAAAGTATTGAATAATAATAATAATAATAATATATCCCATTTAGCAGACGCTTTTGTCCAAAGCGACTTACAAGTCGGCTGGGGCCACTACTTTTACATATGGGTGGCCCCAGCGGGAATCGAACCCACGACGCTTGGCGTTGCAAGCGCCATGCTCTACCGACTGAGCCACACAGGATTGAGATAAGTATTTGGTCAATAACAAAAGTTTATTTTCCACCATAATTTGCAAATAAATTCATTATAAATACTACAATGTGATTTTCTGGATTCTTTTTTCTCATTTTCTCTGTCATAGTTGAAGTGTACCTATGATGAAAATTACAGGCCTCTAATCTTTTTAAGTGGGAGAACTTGCACAATTGGTGGCTGACTAAATACTTTTTTGCCCCACTGTATATCATCAGTAAGTACAGTTGAACTGAGTTTAAAAGTTTACATACACCTTAGCCAAATACATTTAAGCTCAGTTTTTCACAATTCCTGATATTTAATCCTGGTAAAAATTCCCTGTCTCAGGTCAGTTAGGATCACCACTTTATTTGAAGAACGTGAAATGTCAGAATAATAGCAGAGAGAATTATTTTGTTCAGCTTAATTTCTTTCATCACAGTCCCAGTGGGTCAGACGTTTACATACACTCAATTAGTATTTGGTAGCATTGCCAGTGTAACCGATGTGAAATGGCTAGCAAGTTAGTGGGGTGCACGCTAACAGCATTTCAATTGGTGATGTTACTCACACTGAGACCTTGAAGCAGTTGTTCCCCTTGCTCTGCAAGGCTTTTGTGGAGTGATTGGTAATGATGCTTCATGGGAGGCAGTTGTTGACGTGTGCAGAGGGTCCCTGGTTCAAGCCCAGGTAGGGATGAGGAGGGGGACAGAAGCTATACTGTTCCATTCATGCTGTTGACCCTTATCACTGGTTGCTGTGGGAAAAGGAGGAGGTCAAAGGGGGGTGAATGTAACCGATGTGAAATGGCTAGCTAGTTAGCGGGGTACGCACTAACAGCGTTTCAATTGGTTACGTCACTCGCTCTGAGACCGTTAAGTAGTTGTTCCCCTTGCTCTGCAAGGGCCGTGGCTTTTGTGGAGCGATGGGTAACGATGCTTCGTGGGATGCAGTTATTGATGTGTGCAGAGGGTCCCTGGTACGAGGCGAGGAGAGGGACGGAAGCTACACCTTTAAAATTATTTAACTTGGGTCAAACATTTCGGCTAGACTTCCACAAGCTTCCCACAATACGGTTGGCCAATTACTCCTGACAGAGCTGGTGTAACTGAGTCAGGTTTGTAGGCCTCCTTGCTCGCCCCCACTTTTTCAGTTCTGCCCACAAATATTCTATAGGATTGAAGTCAGGGCTTTGTGATGGCCACTCCAATACCTTTACTTTGTTGTCCTTAAACCATTGTGCCACAACTTTGGAAGTGTGCTTGGGGTCATTGGTCATTTGGTAGACCCATTTGCGACCAAGCTTTAACTTCTTGACTGATGTTTTGAGATTTTGCTACAATATATCCACATTATTTTTATTTCCTCATGATGCCATCTATTTTGTGAAGTGTACCAGTCTCTCCTGCATCAAAGCACCCCCACAGCATGATGCTGCCACCCCCGTGCTTCATGGTTGGGATGGTGTTCTTCGGCTTGCAAGCATCCCCCTTTTTCCTCCAAACATAACGATGGTCATTATGGTCAAACAGTTTTATTTTTGTTTCATCAGACCAGAGGACATTTCTCCAAAAAGAACAATCTTTGTCCCCATGTGCAGTTGCAAACCGTAGTCTGGCTTTTTTATGGTGGTTTTGGAGCAGTGGCTTCTTCCTTGCTGAGCGGCCTTTCAGGTTGTGTCAATATAGGACTCGTTTTACTGTGGATATAGATACTTTTGTAACTGTGTCCTCCAGCATCCTCTCAAGGTCCTTTGATGTTGTTCTGGTATTGATTTTCACTATTCGCACCAAAGTACATTCATCTCTAGGAGACAGAGCGCGTCTCCTTCCTGAGCGGTATGACGGCTGCGTGATCCAATGGTGTTTATACTTGCGTACTATTGTTTGTACAGATGAACGTGGTACCTTCAGGCATTTGGAAATTGCTCCCAAGAATGAACCAGACTTGTAGAGGTTTATCATTTTTTGGCTGATTTCTTTTGATTTTCCTGTGATGTCAAGCAAAGAGGCACTCAGTTATGCCTTGAAATACATCCACAGGTACACTTCCAATTGACTCAAATGTGTCACGACTTCCGCCGAAGTTGGCTCTCCTGCCCGTTCGGGCGGTGCTCGGCGGTCGTCGTCACCGTCCTATTAGCAACTACCGATCCCTTTTTCGTGTTCTGTTGGTTTTGTCTAATTGGTTTCACCTGTGTGTTGTTTAGTTAATTAGTGTCTGTATTTAATGTAGGTTGTCCCGCCCTTGTTTTGTGCGGGATTGTTTATTTTGTCATTCATTTTGTCTGTCGGTGTTTTGTGTTTCTTATTCTCCAGTTAGTCTGTTATCCTGTGTTGGATAATTTCACCCTGTGTGTATTTGGGTTGACCGTGTTTATTTTGTTCACCGGAGAATAAAACTTTATATCGCATTCTGCTCTCTGCGCCTGATTCCACCCACCTTGATTAGATGTGACAAAATGGTTATCAGAAGCTTCTAAAGCCATGCCATAATTTTCTGGAATTTTCCAAGCTGTTTAAATTGCACAGTCAATTTAGTGTATGTACACTTCTGACCCACTTGGAATTGTGATACAGTGAATTATATGTTAAATATTCTGTCTGGAAACAATAGTTGGAAAAAATACTTGTCATGCACACAGTAGATGTCCAAACCAACTTGCCAAAACTATAGTTTGTTTAACAAGAAATCTGTGGAGTGGTTGAAAAATTAGTTTTAATGGCTACAACCTAAGTGTATGTAAACTTCTGACTTAAACTGCATATCATTTGTATCTGTTATTTGCAAACTTTGCCATGAATGAGCAGCAACAGTACAGAACCACCGCTAGACCTACACATTAGAGGGCACATTCCTCACTAGCTAGATGCACAAAAGAAGGGCCAGATGTGTAATTAAAGGTGTTATTACATTCAAAAATCAAAATGTAATTATTTTCTTCCAGACCTAAAGAAAAATGTCTTCTGATGTGATATAAGCATAGACATGGACTCAAAACATTAAATTGCATTGTTTCTCTATGAACAATTGTAAACAATAAAACTGAGAACATAATGTAGATTTTATAGGGTGCCCCTTAGAGTGGGTTATTAACCATTATTGTGCCAGATATATTGACAGAAAACACAGCGCACTACTTTCTCTTGTACACTAAGGAACTGGAGAAGAGTGGCAGGGGATAAGAGAAGAAAAGAATGTCCCTATTTGAAAGCACAAAAAAATAATAGCTCGCGACGTCTTACATTTTTCTAAAGTATCTATCGTGCTACAAAAGACCCCTGGTGTTGAGAATCATTGTAAACCTCTGAAATGTGTTTTCCATAAACATATATGTATTTGTATTTTCAGCCGTTTGAAGCTGATGTACAAAGCCAAATGTAACACAAAACTTAAGAATGGGAAGCACAGATATAGCCACATAGAACAGATCTACCGCTTCTTAGACTTGCTGTCAATGAGAATGACAGATCTATAACTCACATTTCTATGTGAATTTGGTTAGGTCACCCAAAAAGTTACATATTGCAGCTTTAAACCTCAAATACACAATTTAAATGTCCTGCATTGTAGGAAAGTTGTCCTGCAACAGGCCCAGGGTGATCGGATTAAGATCCTACATCTATAGGCTACTATCCATAGATTTTGTTGGCCAATTTATTCAGTCACTACGCACTCCTTAAAAAACGATTCGTTTTTTCTTGGTCGACTCATTTCAACATATTTGCTCATTATTAGTAGTGGGGTATTGTTCATTACTAGTGGTGGGGTATGGCTCATGACTAGTGGTAGGGTATTGCTCATTACTAGTGGTGGGGTATTGCTCAATACTAGTGGTGGAGTATTGCTCATTACTAGTGGTGGGGTATTGCTCATTACTAGTGTTGTGGTATTGCTCATTACTAGTGGTGGGGTATTGCTCATTACTAGTGGTAGGGTATTGCTCATTACTAGTGGTGGGGTATTGCTCAATACTAGTGGTCAGGTATTGCTCATTACTAGTGGTAGAGTATTACACATTACTAGTGGTGGGGTATTGCTCATTACTAGTGGTAGGGTATTGCTCATTACTAGTGGTGGGGTATTGCTCAATACTAGTGGTGGGGTATTGCTCATTATTAGTGGTGGGGTATTGCTCATTACTAGTGGTGGAGTGTTGCTCATTACTAGTGGTGGGGTACTGCTCAATACTAGTTGTGGGGTATTGCTCATTTCTAGTTGTGGGGTATTGCTCATTACTAGTTGTGGGGTATTGCTCAATACTTGTGGTGGGGTATTGCTCATTATTAGTCTTGGGGTATTGCTCATTACTAGTAGTGGGGTATTGCTCAATACTAGTGGTGGGGTATTGCTCAATACTAGTGGCCAGGTATTGCACATTACTAGTGGCCAGGTATTGCACATTACTAGTGGAAGAGTATTACACATTACTAGTGGTGGGGTATTGCTCATTACTAGTGTTTAGTGTATTGCTCATTACTAGTAGTGGGGTATTGCTCAATACTAGTGGTGGGGTATTGCTCAATACTAGTGGTGGGGTATTGCTCATTACTAGTGGTGGAGTATTACACATTACTAGTGGTGGGGTATTGCTCATTACTAGTGGTAGGGTATTGCTCATTACTAGTGGTGGGGTATTGCTCATTACTAGTGGTGGGGTATTGCTCATTACTAGTGGTGGGGTATTGCTCATTACTAGTGGTGGGGTATTGCTCAATACTAGTGGTGGGGTATTGCTCAATACTAGTGGTGGGGTATTGCTCATTACTAGTGGTGAGGTATTGCTCAATTCTAGTGGTGGGGTATTGCTCATTACTAGTGGTGGGGTATTGCTCAATACTAGTGGTGGGGTATTGCTCATTACTAGTGGTGGGGTATTGCTCATTACTAGTGGTGGGGTATTGCTCATTACTAGTGGTGGGGTATTGCTCAATTCTAGTGGTGGGGTATTGCTCATTTCTAGTGGTGGGGAATTGCTCATTACTAGTTGTGCGGTATTGCTCATTACTAGTGTTGGGGTATTGCTCATTACTAGTGTTGGGGTATTGCTCAATACTAGTAGTGGGGTATTGCTCAATACTAGTGGCGGGGTATTGCTCAATACTAGTGGTCAGGTATTGCTCATTACTAGTGGTGGAGTATTGCACATTACTAGTGGTGGGGTATTGCTCATTACTAGTGTTGTGGTATTGCTCATTACTAGTGGTGGGGTATTGCTCATTACTAGTGGTGGGGTATTGCTCATTACTAGTGGTAGGGTATTGCTCATTACTAGTGGTGGGGTATTGCTCAATACTAGTGGTCAGGTATTGCTCATTACTAGTGGTAGGGTATTACACATTACTAGTGGTGGGGTATTGCTCATTACTAGTGGTGGGGTATTGCTCAATACTAGTGGTGGGGTATTGCTCATTACTAGTGGTGGGGTATTGCTCATTACTAGTGTTGGGGTATTGCTCATTACTAGTGTTGGGGTATTGCTCAATACTAGTGGTGGGGTATTGCTCATTACTAGTGGTGGGGTATTGCTCATTACTTGTGGTGGAGTGTTGCTCATTACTAGTGGTGGGGTATTGCTCAATACTAGTGGTGTTGTATTGCTAATTTCTAGTTGTGGGGTATTGCTCATTACTAGTTGTGGGGTATTGCTCAATACTTGTGGTGGGGTATTGCTCATTACTAGTGTTGGGGTATTGCTCATTACTAGTGTTGGGGTATTGCTCATTACTAGTGTTGGGGTATTGCTCAATACTAGTGTTGGGGTATTGCTCAATACTAGTATTGGGGTATTGCTCAATACTAGTAGTGGGGTATTGCTCAATACTAGTGGTGGGGTATTGCTCAATACTAGTGGTGGGGTATTGCTCAATACCTAGTGGTCAGGTATTGCTCAATACTAGTGGTGGGGTATTGCTCAATACCTAGTGGTCAGGTATTGCTCATTACTAGTGGTCAGGTATTGCTCATTACTAGTGGTGGGGTATTGCTCAATACTAGTGGTGGGGTATTGCTCAATACTAGTGGTGGGGTATAGCTCATTACTAGTAGTGGGGTATTGCTCATTACTAGTAGTGGGGTATTGCTCAATACTAGTGGTGGGGTATTGCTCATTACTAGTGGTGGGGTATTGCTCATTAATAGTGGTGGAGTATTACACATTACTAGTGGTGGGGTATTGCTCATTACTAGTGGTAGGGTATTGCTCATTACTAGTGGTGGGGTATTGCTCAATACTAGTGGTCAGGTATTGCTCATTACTAGTTGTGGGGTATTGCTCAATACTTGTGGTGGGGTATTGCTCATTACTAGTGTTGGGGTATTGCTCATTACTAGTGTTGGGGTATTGCTCAATACTAGTAGTGGGGTATTGCTCAATACTAGTGGTGGGGTATTGCTCAATACTAGTGGTGGGGTATAGCTCATTACTAGTAGTGGGGTATTGCTCATTACTAGTAGTGGGGTATTGCTCAATACTAGTGGTGGGGTATTGCTCAATACTAGTGGTGGGGTATTGCTCATTAATAGTGGTGGAGTATTACACATTACTAGTGGTGGGGTATTGCTCATTACTAGTGGTAGGGTATTGCTCATTACTAGTGGTGGGGTATTGCTCAATACTAGTGGTCAGGTATTGCTCATTACTAGTTGTGGGGTATTGCTCAATACTTGTGGTGGGGTATTGCTCATTACTAGTGTTGGGGTATTGCTCATTACTAGTGTTGGGGTATTGCTCAATACTAGTAGTGGGGTATTGCTCAATACTAGTGGTGGGGTATTGCTCAATACTAGTGGTGGGGTATTGCTCATTACTAGTGGTGGAGTATTACACATTACTAGTGGTGAGGTATTGCTCATTACTAGTGGTGGGGTATTGCTCAATACTAGTGGTCAGGTATTGCTCATTACTAGTGGTAGAGTATTACACATTACTAGTGGTGGGGTATTGCTCATTACTAGTGGTGGGGTATTGCTCATTACTAGTGGTAGGGTATTGCTCATTACTAGTGGTGGGGTATTGCTCAATACTAGTGGTCAGGTATTGCTCATTACTAGTGGTAGAGTATTACACATTACTAGTGGTGGGGTATTGCTCATTACTAGTGGTAGGGTATTGCTCATTACTAGTGGTGGGGTATTGCTCAATACTAGTGGTGGGGTATTGCTCAATACTAGTGGTGGGGTATTGCTCAATACTAGTGGTGGGGTATTGCTCAATACTAGTGGTGGGGTATTGCTCAATACTAGTGGTGGGGTATTGCTCAATACTAGTGGTGGGGTATTGCTCAATACTAGTGGTCAGGTATTGCTCATTACTAGTGGTGGAGTATTACACATTACTAGTGGCGGGGTATTGCTCATTACTAGTGTTGGGGTATTGCTCATTACTAGTGGTGGAGTATTACACATTACTAGTGCCTTGGTATTGCTCATTACTAGTGTTGGGGTATTGCTCATTACTAGTGTTGGGGTATTATTCAATACTAGTGATAGGGTATTGCTCATTACTAGTGGTGGGGTATTGCTCATTACTAGTGGTGGGGTATTGCTCATTACTAGTGGTGGGGTATTGCTCATTACTAGTGGTGGGGTATTGCTCATTACTAGTGGTGGGGTATTGCTCATTACTAGTGGTCAGGTATTGCTCATTACTAGTGGTCAGGTATTGCTCATTACTAGTGTTCAGGTATTGCTCATTACTAGTGGTGGGGTATTGCTCATTACTAGTGGTCAGGTATTGCTCATTACTAGTGGTCAGTTATTGCTCATTACTAGTTGTGGGGTATTTCTCATTACTAGTGGTTAGGTATTGCTCATTACTAGTGGTGGAGTATTGCTCATTACTTGTGGTGGGGTAGGCTAAATACTTGAAACACACAAGGTCTAATTAAAATTATAGTGGAACTGAAATTTGCATACTGTAGCTGGGCTACATTAAAAGTTTAGCACTATTACACAATAACATGATACCGTATACTTTTAAAAGTTTAAATGAATGACAACTAAATGAGTGCTTTTTATAAACTTTTTCTTCTGCTCAAGTGACTTGGTTTATTATTGAATTGTGACATAGGAGTAGCTACATATTAAGAAAACTAAATATAATGTACAAATTACCTCAGTGCACTTATCTGTATCTGAAAATAAGGTATTTAATCATCAAATTGATACTTACAATGCAGTTTCCTTCACCTTGTCCATTTTCAGAATAAGTTAACAGTTACCCTGTGGATAATGCAGAGACAGAGAGTTAAAAAAAAGTAGGTGTTAATGTTCATGAAAATCTAATTGATTGGTATCATGCAGATTCCTTAACCTCCAGTGTCCATTTTCAGACTCAAAAGTTGACAGTTATCTTGTGGTTAACCCTATCAGTCCCGAGACCCCGGCAGAAATTGTTACATTTATCTGACTTTCATTCATCTGCATGTCCAGCCCTTATATTTAGCCTCACAATTAAGTGTTTTACCATTTAATTTCAGAACAGCCAGAGCAACAAGTAAAACACAAAACAATCTGACATAAACAGCTGCATTCATGAGTTTTATTGACAAATGTCAATAAAGAAATAAGGTTTGCCAAAGCAAAAACCTGATAAAATATGAATTTATATGAACGCTGTAAGTACAAACATTGTTTGCTCAGTGGGAAATGAAATTGCAACTTGGAAGGAATGACGCTGGAGAAGAGAAGCAGGTACGGGGAGTTGACATTTAACTTAGAATGGACAGGCAACAGGACAGGAACAGCGTCAGAACTGGGTAACACAAAGACAGACGACAATCAATGCAGCAGTGGGGAACAGAGCTGGGGAACTGACAAATATAGGGGAGGTAATAAACAGGTGATTGAGTCCAGGTGAGTCAAATAAATCACTGATGCGTATGACTAAGGAAGGCAGGTGTGCGTAATGATGGTGACAGGAGTGCGTAATGCAGGGCATTCGGAAGAGCGGGAGCAGGGCTGACACAACTAGTCAGTGACAACTGTGTGGCGTTTGGAGTTTGACAGAAACTGTGAGTTTTTTACAGTATTACAGACACTTTCATATGATCTTCTATATATAATTATCCATTACTTTCTCATGACTCTTGTGCAGCTTGTGAGCATCATAGAGCAAAACATATGCGTGTTTGTGAGAGTCTCAGCTTTCCACAGATAACGTTTAATAGTTTGTAGCTCAAACCATTCAGATTCTACAGACGTTTCTGTAAAACAAAGTCCCAGCCCCGGGCCCCGCCCTTGTCTCACAAACACCGCTCTAACTCAGCCCACTTTAATTAGAGACAGAGTGTCAGTGAAAAAATATCCACACAACATGAAGAATCAGGTGTTCATGAACACCAAATTGATATCATGCAGATTCCATAACCTCCAATGTCCATTTTCAGACTCACAAGTTGAGAGGTGGATAATGCAGAGACAGAGAGTCAGTGAAACAACTCCACACAAGATGAAGCATTGGGGATTCATGTGCTAGCTACAGAAAGCATTCACACGCCTTGACTTTTTCCACATTTTGTTGTGTTACAAAGTAGGGTGAAAATGGATTTAATTGTCATATTTTGTCAACAATCTTCACAAAATACAATGTAATGTCAAAGTTACTTTTTTATAATTCATGTTAAATACATCACTAATATATCCTGATTTAGATGAGTATTCATCCCCCTGAGTCAATACATGTTAGAATCACCTTTGGCAGCAATTACAGCTGTGAGTCTTTCTGGGTAAGTCTTTGCATCTGGAGCAAAGACTTTGCACACCTGGATCTTTGCACACCTGGATTGTACAATATTTACACATTATTCTTTAAAAACATTATTGAAGCTCTGTCAAGTTAGTTTTTGTTCATTGCAAGAGAGCCATAGATTGCCATACATTTTCAAGACGATTTAAGTCAAAACTGTAACTAGGCCACTGTTTTAGGTAATTTCCTGCTGAAAGATGAATTTGTCTAGTTTCCCTTTTAGGTTTTTTTGCTTGTGCTTAGCTCAATTCCATTTATTTTAATCCTAAAAAACACCCTAGTCCTTGCTGATGACAAGCATAGTGTCACACCCTGAACATAATTTGCTTTGTATGTTTCTATGTTTTGTTTGGTCAGGGTGTGATATGAGTGGCCATTCTATGTTACATGTCTAGTTTGTCTAGTTCTATGTTTGGCCTGATATGGTTCTCAATCAGAGGCAGGTGTGAATCATTGTCTCTGATTGGGAACCATATTTAGGTAGCCTGTTTGGTGTTGGGTTTTGTGGGTGATTGCTCCTGTCTTTGTGTTTATGGCACCAGATAGGACTGTTTTGGTTTTTTGCACGTTTCTTGTTTTGTAGTGTTTGTTTTAGTTGTTTTATTAAAACATGAATCTCAATAGCCACGCTGCATTTTGGTCCGACTCTCCTTCACACCAAGAAAGCCGATACAGAATCACCCACCACAACAGGACCAAGCGGCGTGACAACAGGCAACAGCAACAGTGGCGCAATGAGGATTGGACATGGGACGATATATTGGATGGCAAGGTTTGCTACA